>NC_142717.1:41717342-42019607 GCF_055471065.1 Atractosteus spatula | reverse complement strand
TGCGAACACTGGGCGTGATCATTACCAGGCCGTGCAAACTGAGGGCTTTTTTCAAATACCGCATTAGATATGAAAACATTGTTGAGAGTGGTATTTCATTGAAATGACAGGTTAAATGTTATTTTGTTTAAATGATTCAAACATTAAGATGATTTAGAAGCACCGGCAGGCCAGATATCCATGCAGATGCAGTCAACCTGGGATCACTGCTGACCAGTTACAGACTCCGTATGACAGGGAGCACACCCAATGCCAAAGCATGGCCACAGCCTTTTTGCTCTATTTATACACTGGCCAATTGCGTTCTGTAAATAGGACAACAGAAAAAATACAGACGTCTACACATCCTTTGTAGCCGGTCCAAGATTTACAGCAAAACTCTTCTACAAGGTACAGGTATGGCTTTTAGAGTATTTCAGACTGATTCAAGCTGCTCCACTAACAGTAATTTGCATTTGAAATTTTTGTTTGAAGGCGCAGGGACAGAGCTCACAGGGAGATCAAAAGCATCTTTTACAAGGTCATTCAGAAACGCAAGGAGTCCGGCGCGAGAGAGGATGACATGCTGCAGACGCTCATGGACGCTACATATAAGTAAGACTCCAGACATTGTCGTCTTGTCATGCAGTCGTTTCTTGAGAAGGGTTATAGACAGCAGGAGGCCATCCGACTCTTCGAGCTCACTTGGTTAGTGATCATAGACTGGTCTTAGGATCTCATTGCTTGAAAGAAGCTTTGACAACATGGCTGGGTAGCTTGTTGCAGACACTACAGTATATGTGAATAAGTGCCTCCTGTTCCTAGGTTTAAATGTCCTTCTCCATAGTCCGCACTGTTGAAAGTGAGGAAGTCTTCTGGTTTGACTGTGACTGGGACTTAGAGGAATTTGAGTCCTTTGAGTACTTAAGCTCGTAGTCTTCTCTGTTCAAGGCTAAAAAGGTTCGGTTCTTTAAGTCTCTCAGTGCAGGACATTTCTTCAAGCCTGATAACGTGCGTTATCAAAAAAATAACTACTTATTGAAGTTCACTTGCTATTCTTGTTTTCTTTTACTGCTTCTCAGCTCAGATTGTTGAGCGCTTGTCATTCTAGTTAAAGGTCACTTAAGATCAGAGTTTCTGTTAGAATCAGGACAGATTGCTGAAAAATATCATTTGGTTGTCTGCAGAAATAAATATAAAAGTTTTCTGCGTTTTCATGAAAGCCATGTATAGGTTTAGCGTAGAAAGAGTAGACTGGGCCACCTTATTTTGAAAAAAATAATCTAAACTCATCTGTGGGTATGGGCATCAGGCCATATTTAAGAGAAATCTAGTTGGACATATTCATTGTAAAAATGATTTCCCAGTTGTCCTAAACTCATTTCTGTATACTCGTCTATTATTTCTTGTAAAGGAGGGCAATCCAGGATTCTGTGCCTTGTATTCCTGGAAATCAGGAAGGTAACAGATTCAGTGTTGTTTTGTTGCATGGTGAAACCTCTGACCCCCCTTGTGACTCTGCAGGGATGGCCGGGCCTTGACAGACGACGAGATAGCGGGGATGTTGATCGGGCTGCTCCTGGCAGGACAGCACACCTCCTCCACCACCAGTGCCTGGCTGGGCTTTTTCCTGGCCAGAGACCGGGCACTGCAGGAACGCTGCTACGCTGAGCAGAAGGCTGTGTGTGGAGAGGACCTGCCTTCCCTGCAGTACGACCAGGTGGGCTCTGCTTGTCTGCTGGACGCAGACGTATAGTGTGCAAAGAGTGAGCTTGCGTATGATACATGCATCTCCTTGATGCTTCATGTTAAGAAAGAACCTTTTGCAGCTGGTCTGAGCACGACGACTGCCACACTTAAAGATTTTTCACTTTTTTTCGTATTTTAAACGTTATTTGATCTAATACAGGGAGGTGCATCATGTTTCAAATTCAGTGAAAAACTGTTAAAAGGACACCTCCCACCTATCCAAGCATAGACATCAAGCCACTAGTTTTGCACACGCTGTGTTACCGATTAATAGGGGACAGTGTGAGCCTGCTGTATATTGGCCATCCATTATCGGCATAATGTTCATGTATTAACAATAACAGAATCGTTTGTTGGCAGTTTTTATATTTGACTTTAATGTGTTCAGATGATTGTGCTTCATTCTAAATCCATTTAATGATCCACTTGCTCTAGTCTGCAGTGGTGTGTTTGTGCTGTAAGTATACAGTGCAGCGTGGAAGCGTTTTAGGTATCTGAAAAATCACAGAAGGAAGCAGAATTACCAAAAGCGAGCGCACCCTTCACAGACAATCCCAAAAAACTACAATACAGGTGTTCTGACGCTTTGTGCCTCCTTACAACCTGTGGTGTCAGGGGTGGACAAATTGATAAACTACTAAAGACATACTGGTAGGTTAATAGGCTTCTGGGAGAATTGGCCCTAATGTGAGTGTGTGTCTGCCCTGCGACCTGTCCAGGGTGGACCCTGCCTTGCGCCCGTTGCTTGCGGAGACCTGTGAGCCTGACTTGTACAAAGCAGTTCGAATCCGAAAGGCTGCAGGATACAGCCACCTGTTCTGGCTGAATTGCTAATTGCCTTTGTCTTTTGTTAACCAGCTGAAGGACTTGAACCTACTGGACCGCTGTTTGAAAGAAACTTTAAGACTTCGGCCCCCAATCATGACGATGATGAGAATGGCAAGGAGCCCTCAGGTCGGTGTCCGATGTTTGAGGTCGGATTGTAACTGAGAAGAAGCGAATCTGAGGCACCAGGGGCATAGAAAGTCAAAGGGAGGACTGGACAATCATCTTGATACACTAGCAGAAAAGTCATCATTACCATCTGATTTAAAAAAATGTTTTAGAAAGAGAAGGTGTTAGGGGGCGTGGTGTAGTGGCATGAAAATATATCATCACGTCTTAACCAGAAAATGCACATCATGTGGGAAGCCCACTGATCTTCCCTCCAGGTGTGGATGTACCACAGCTAAATTGTGCCCATTCAGTCCAAATCTGCAGGGGCGATGTTTTGTACTTTTTAATAAGGTTAACAATTGTTTTGCCACAAAGATTAATTTTGAATACAAAGATTAATTTGGATTTCTTTGTTGTATTTCAAGATCACGAGTATAAAAGAGATCGACCTGGAGTTAAGATAACTACAGTTTTTTAATTGTGGAGGGTGGAGTAAACAAAATTGACTCATTTGGCAAACTGCGACAGGGAAATAACCTTTCTAAACTGATAAATTAATAGGTATGAATTAAAAACGTATAGTTTTTATTTATAGCTACAGAATAGCAAGCGCAAACAAGCCCAATGAAAAATGTCTGGAGTAAATGATCTGCCAATGTACTGCTTGGCCAGTTAATGTTTCTTGTTTTATCTGTTTTTTTTCTTTTTCCATAAAAAAATGAAAACATGTGATGGAACTAATGGATTAGAATTAAAAACATTATAATTTTATTGAATTAAAACACACGAAAGGCCCGTTGAACGTGTTTGGTAAACTGGAGTAGTTAATTGATCCAAGGTTGTCCTTGCAGGCAAAGCCAGAATATCAGCTCCACAAGCTGGGTAGCTTGTTCCATACTCCCACTACCCTTTATGTGTTGAAATGCCTCCTGTTCTCAGTTTAAGAAGAAAATCACAGTATGTTATTAATTCTGAAAAGACTGGCAGAAATAATTGAAAAGGATGTGGTACTGTAACATAATGGTGCTAAAGTTGTCTTTTCTTCGCACGTCTGTTTGTAGAAGGTTGCAGGCTATACCATTCCTGCTGGCCACCAAGTATGTGTGTCCCCCACTGTAAACCACAGACTACACGACAGCTGGGTGGAGAGGCTGGACTTTAATCCTGATCGCTACCTGCAGGACAACCCAGCAGCTGGGGAGAAGTTTGCATATGTGCCATTTGGAGCAGGTACGTCTGGAGCTGATAAATATGGGACAGAAACATTTTTTTATGTCATTATAAAAGACGCTAAACATTAACAACATACCCCTCATAACAGGTTCTCACTCTATTCTATACGAAATAACAGGGCACTAAAATAAGGCTTCCAATTCCAAAACTAGAATACTTGTAGTATTTAAAATACTAGACTGCAATAGTACTCTAGAATACTTTCTCACTATGTTTCAAGTGTTGGAATTCGGTAAAATAATCAAGTTTAAGTTCTGCGGTTTGGATGCTTGTTTGACGTGTAATGTCCTCGTGCTGGATTGCTCTAGGCCGTCACCGATGCATCGGGGAGAACTTCGCTTACGCTCAGATCAAGACGATCTGGTCCACCATGCTCCGGCTGTATGACTTCGAACTTGTGGATGGCTACTTCCCAACGGTGAACTACACAACGATGATCCACACGCCCCACAACCCCATCATCAGATACAAGCGGCGAGAGCACTGACAGACTGTACGGACACGGCGCCACGAATCGTCAGTGGAATGTCAGTCCGCGAAAGGGATCCTCTCAAAGTCTTAATTTCTCCATAAAAAGCCGGCAATATAAAGATCAGATTGAATGGAATACCTTTTACTTGAATTTCTTTAATTTTTTATGTGACACTGAATGATTGTTACGATTTAAACATTTATTTTTTTCTGTGTTTCTTATGAATTACTTGCATCTTACGGCTTTCAACGTACGTAACTGTTCAAAATGTTAGGAGCAGCAATAAACTAAATTGGGATGTTTAAAGTTTTTTGTTTCTTCTAAGTTTTAACTGAATGTCCGGTTTGATCAGCTATTTAAAAAAGCATTGATAAGCGTTGATAAAACTACGCTAAATTCATTTTTCAATTGACAATATCATTGATGAAGTGAAAAAGATGATACATTCAAATTTAAATATTATTTTCAGGAAATTAGTTCGGATGTAAAAATCTGTAAATATATAAACTTGGGAAACAATCTGCGCTCAAGAGTAATACATGTACAACAGAACAAATAACAGCTTTCAAATGTTATATTAATCTTTATTTTGGATTTTTGACAAAATACCCATAAAATTCAGAACCTCTAGCTTTACAAAAATAAGCCTCTAGAAACTGTTTTCTGCCATCCAGTCCCAGCAGTTCATGAAGGACAGTGTAGTAAAACCTATAGCAGCTGTCTCACAGTGAAGCCCTGCATCCACCAGATATTCCTCCACCCACACAATACACAGTATAAATAAATCAGTTTCAATTAGCATTCCACAAATATACATTTAAACGACTGATTGTTTTATGCACAACAAACAAGCAGACTGATATACATAGAAGCTGTTTTTCCTCTCAAGTGCTGGCAAGAAAACCGGCAGTAATATTACACATTTAATTTGGTCCCACAAATATATATATACACAGCATTATTACTGTACAAAAACACAGCAGCTCAGCATTAGAAAAAGGCAACCGAGTTTCAAGTCAGTCTGCAAATGGAGGACTTTCATCTTCTTATCCCATAATGCAACGGGGCATATGATGTTGAGCCTGCAGAAGGGACATAGAGAAGCCTTTTAGAAACATTCTCGAAAGGCACACCTGCGCTGAATAAGGTACACTTCCCTAAGGTCGTCCGGTTTTGTTCTGTACCTGACTGCACACTCCCCAGTCTCCTCTGCAGCGCCTCCAGCCTGGAGATGTAATCTGTCAGTGCCCTGTCTGGGTCATAGTTCTGGAGATGAGAGCAGGCAAGAGAACCTGGGGCGTCAGCAGTGGTCTGGTACCTGCAAGAAGACCGATGAGAGCAACATCAAGGGCCTTGAAATTTAATTGAGGAGCACAGGGACAAGAGCCAACTACATACTGCATTTAGAGAGACTTTTATTTCTTGAACACGGGGACAACATAAGCACTGGCAGGGTTCATTCACAGACATCATGTCTGTCCTCCTGTACCTGTGGTGCACTGACAGGGTGGATCTGGGCGATTCCCGGCCGGATCTCCCTCTGCTGGATGCCCTGCGCTCCCCATACACCTCTGGGTGGAGATACGGCGAGTCTGTTCTCACTTCGTTCCCTGAGGGAGAGGGCGATGGCGTCAGCCCCAGCAGGACAGAGATATACTGCTGACAATGCTGTCCCTGACTGTATCACTCATCCAACACACAGCCCACGCCCCATCCTCACCGCCCTGCTAATGGCCAACCTTGAAGGTCTCACAAGTAAAAAGTCAGTGAATACTCTCAATTCCCTGAAACAATTACTAGCAATGATATTTTACGTCTATCTTTTTAAGTTCTTCCATTAATGTATGCCGAAAAAATCCTTACCAGTTATCTGGCCAAACCCATTTCGGTTAACACTGGACGCTGGGCTTGATCCTGACCCTGTTGCCCTCTGCCACCTTCTCACCAGAAACTTCATTCTGGAAGAGATTATCATTCTGCTAAGACTGTAGTGCTTTACAAACACACTGTCTGGCAAAAAAGTAGACATTAAAATAATTACAGAAACATTTGCAGGTTTCCTTCCACAGTTCAAAAACAAACTGGATTCTGGGAAAATTGGCCTTAGATGCGAGACTCTGCATGTCTGTGTTTGAGCCTGTGTGTGCCCTGTGACGGACTGGCGTCTCACCCAGGGTGTACCCTGCCTCTCACCCGCTGCTTGCTGGGATAGGTTTGTACTGCCCTACATTTCTCAATTGGAACAAGCCGGTTAGAGAACGGGTGGGTGGATTTAATATCTTGTTATAATTGCACCCCTCCAGCCAAGATAAAGACTGTCGAATTAAAAAAAATCCTAGGTGCAATATTGCCCACAATGGAGAGGAATGATGGAGACCTGTGTTATATATGATTTCCCTGTGTTTTAAGTCATCCGGCCGCACATGAGCAAAGAGGACGGCTCAGATCATTGGCTGTAGGTGGTTCCTGCTCCATCCCCACACTTTCCGGAGGTACTCATCCTGTGCACACTCCTATCAGCTCGTGTGAGAGCTCCAGTGGGCTTACCTGGAGAGTGCTATTGAGACCCGGACCACAGATCGGAATCTGGTGAAGCCCCTCCTGTGGTGAGTGATGACCTCTAAGTTTGTGTAGGAAGGTCGGCCGCCCATTCTGGCAATTAGAGAGAGGGTGGCCTCTTCGCATTCCTGAAAGCCTCCCAGTAACAGCAGCAAATACTTCTTCTGGTAAATAAGAGCCTTCCGGAAACTCTCTGCCCGCAGGTACTTCCCATAGATTCTCTGAGGAAGAGATGTTTTTACAGGCAAGTTAAAAGAGAAATCCTTAGAGATAACAGCAGCCATTTCAAAACTGCCTTTTTAGTGCAAACTCCAGTCAGGGTGAATGAGCATTTTATTAAAAGGCTGAATGCATGCATTCAAGATGACATGCATCCAGACATGAAACGTCACCTTTAATGCAGCACTGTCAGAGTCAGACCCTGCCATATCTCTGCAGAGGGAATCTGTCCTGAGCTCGCTGCGTAGTCTGGACACCTCTGCCTCAGCCTGCTGCAAGGATTTCTCCAGGCTGGCCTTCTCCCTGTTCCAGGCCTCTCGATCCGACACCAGAATGGCATCAATGGCATCCTGGTTATCCATGGGGCTCCTATTGGTCTGCAAATTAAAAACAAACTTTTTAAGAGCTGCATATGAAAGCATTAAGTAAACTTGTTGTTGACTGCACAGAATGTTGTTTTGCTATAAGAAAATGCTGTCCAATACTGTGCTATTATTTCTAGGATTTACTGGCTCAGCAATATTAAATAGTACAATAAAGTCATCTAAGGCTTTGCATGAGACCAGGTAACTATATGCAAGGATAATGAAAAGAAAGAAGCTGATCGCCGTGTACTTACACAGTCCCCTCCTGCGAGGCTTCTATGGCGGTAGCGGCGCAGCTCCTCCTCCAGCTTGATGAGGGCGTTGCGCAGGTCGTTCTTCTCCTCCGTCAGGCGACTCACGAACCCGGTGAGCTCCGCATTCTGCCTGAGGAGCCGCTCGGCCAGCGAGCTGGAGGGGTCTCCCGAGGGCACCGGCGGGCTCTGCATACGGACACAGGTACAGTAGGACTCGCTCCTCGCCCACACGCCAGGGCGGGGTGTGGAAGCAAGGCACAGCCGGGCTCTCAACCAATCCTTTCCTTCACGCCATTCCATTTTAATGAGCAACACGGGGTGGGGGGGGGAATGTCGAAATGCATCTCCCAAATCCGATTCCCTAGCCTAGATACACTTGATTTTATATAGCACCTTTTAAAGTTGCATCTCGAAGCAAAAAAAATCTCAAAATTGTTTTCTTAAACAGTTTAAAGAATCCAAAAGGCAAATATGATCCTAACATCCATTTCAGTCATTACCATTGCTGGTGTAAAATACAAAGCACTGGGATTTACGCGAGTACCCTGCAAGTACTGTCAGCAGTGTTTAGCCACTGATCAACATGAGATAAAACACACTTATCGAAAAATTGTAAAATACTAAGACTTCTTGTGAACTGCAAGTTATCATTAGAGCATTTCCTGCTGATAAGCAAGAAAACAATAAATAACTCAGAAACCTGGTGGATTCTTTATGAGATGCCCTTTATATATTTCTGAATAGTTTAGAACAGTTCATTTCAATTACCAAAGTTATTTTTTATAACATTTAGCTTTAATGTGTATACTGATTTCCTAGTCTTCAAAGGCAGGAGAAAGTGGCCGATGTGCACAAGTGGGCTCTCAGTCAGGAAAGGGGAGTAGTCAGTCCCAGGGATCACCTACCTCAGGCACAGGAGGGACAGGAGACAGCTGCTGGAGCTGGGAGACGACATCCTGCACGCTGTTCAGGAGCCACACCAGACTCTCGCCGTCTAGCTCTTCAAACGGCACGCTGCACACACACAAGGACAGGGCCATAATGTGCAGGGGACTGAACACAAGCTGCTGTACACTAGCTATTACACACATCTCAAACAATCCAGGCCTTCTTTAAAACATTCATGTTTTTCTCTGGTCAGAACAAATTTGCATCTCTCCAAAAGTGTATAGGATTTTTAAGATCTGTTTTATAAGTTATTGTAGCACTGTCATACAAGATGCACTGAATTAAAACTTCCACAAAGTTGTGATGCTAAATCTTGACATTTATTCGTATTGATAGTTGCTGCTATATAAAAAAACAAATCAGCAACATTTTTTGAAAAAATAGATCTAAGAAGAAAATCTGTGAATTGATGACAATTTTCTGCGGTACAATATCACAATGTACAACACAGAATTTTTAAGGGTTAGACTATTTTTAGGCAGATTAAGGCAATAAGAACAGCATTTTAAAGCTGAAAACCATTCGTTCACATTCTTCAAGCTTGAAGGTACAGTACCTGCTGGAAGCTTTGCTTGCAAGTGATCTGATTTTGGAAGCAATGAGCTGGAGCTTCGGTATGACGCTGTCGAGGAGTTTGGAGTCTGTGGGAGCAGCCTTACTCGCAGCCCCTTCCTTCAGGGAGAGAGAGCTAGAGCCGGCTGTCAGCACCTCAGACATTTTCTGCTGCAAGACCCAGTCTCTTGTCCTGTCACTGGGCTGTAGGTCTGCCTTCCATGGATTCTGCTTCAAAAACAAAAACACATCGCTCATCTCACGCTGCAAATAAGCATCATGCAATACATTTCAAGATATTATTGTCCCCCCCAACATGAATTACAGCTTTGAACTCCCTAATACAAGTCTTGCAGACTATGAAACTAAGACAGAAAAGAGCAAAAAAAACTAAAAAAATTGTTGGCAAACTGTTCCGGTTATCAGTTACACTTTATTCACTACAACAGAAAAGAAAGGCAACAGTGCCAAAATAAGCAAGATGGCATGTTGGCATTGCTGATTCAGCTCACTGCGCAGCGAAGCAGGACTCACTGCTCGTGTGTCGGGATGCTGTGGCAGCGCGGAGTCTCGGGCCGCCTCGCTGAGCCGAGCCGTGTCCTGCAGCTCTCGGACGCGCTCTCCCAGGCGGTCCCTCTCCTGCTGCAGCCTGAGGACCTGCTGCCGCTCCCTGTCCAGCTGCCTCTGGAGCTCCTGGGCCTTCCCCTGCAGCTGCTGCAGCTTGTCCTGCGCTAGCTGCAGGGCCTCCCGGTCCCTCTGCGCGGCCAGCCGCTGTGAGCGCCTCTCCTCGTCCCACTGCTGCCCCACCTGCGCGGCTTCCAGCTTGTGCCTCTCCACGTCTCCCACCAGCTGCGCGATGCGGCTGTGCTTCTCGTCCAGCTGCCTCTGCAAATCGGCGAGGAGCTCTTCCACCGGCTGCGCTCCCTCCTCCTCCTCAGCCCTGCGCTGTGGGCTCTGCTGCTGCCTGCGCCGGCTGTGCAGGCCCCTCTCCCGCTCCAGGGCGCCGCTCAGCTCCTGGGCCCGGGCCCTCTCCGACTCCAGCTGCACCTGCAGCTCGGCCACGCGGCCCTGCTCGTGGGTCAGCCGGGCCTGCTGGCGGGCCCTCTCGGACTCGGCCGCCTCCCGCTCCTGCTCCAGGCTCTCGGCCAGCTGGCCCACCCTGTGCTTCTGGTCCGCCAGGGCCAGCTTCAGGTCCTGAAGCGATTGTTGGAAAGGGTTACTGGGGGCTCAAAGAGAGACTACCTGGACCTCTGCCACAGAGCTCATTAAAGATGAGTCATTAGTCCAGTTACAATGACTGAATTACCTCCTAATACAACATTACCAATTAGTTCTTTTATACATGCTTTTAGCTTGAATTTGGTAAAGAACCAGCTTCTCTACTTGGCCAGTTTTCAGGTCCATAAAAAAGCTATTATATAAGCTGTATGTACTGTACAATAGCACACCCAGAGGTCCACATCAACTGAGACTTTGTACACTGAAAAGAAAAATACTTTTTTGGTCTTCTTCGCCACAACAAGTTGATTTTGCTTATTTCAATACGCTTGTCAAACGCAGTAACTTACTTCAAGCTCCTCGTTTTCTCGCTCTTTTGTCCTCTCCGACTTGCACTTCTCTTTTTCAAACGCCCACTGAAGCTCTCTGGCCTTCTTCTGTTCCTCTGCCAGGGCATCGTTTAGTCTGTCCACTTCGGCAGTCTTTTCTGAGACTTCAGTCCTGGAAATAAAGATGTTTATTGACCATATTTCAAAAGTGATTTTTTAAATCAAACCGATGTATATGAGATATATATATATTTAAAGGAAAGGTGTTGCGAGATGCATAAAAGAAACTCCTGTCTGACTTGGTTTATCAGAAGTCAGAGGAGGTTTGAGAGAAAAACCTTCAAACCAGGAAGATGGGTGGAAATAAGAATGGAAACAGCAATTTCAAACATTGGACATGACAGAATTTTCTGTACTCTAAGAAACCTATAAAATCAAAATCTACTCGTTTTTCCTTTATTTTAAAAGAAGTTTAAATCGTGATTAAAAATAATTTTGAAAATGGGGGAGACTCCTGGAGCTACACAATGCCAAGTCAACATGAATGTTTTAATTTAGGAAGTTATGTATGGTATGTTACGATATTATACACAGCAGATTATACCGTAGGAAAGCTTTTTAGGATAGCATGACCAGGAGAGTTAGCCAACAGGAATACTACATGAGGAACGTGCCTGAGGGCTTCCAGCTCTTTCAAATGCTTGTGCTGTGCAGTCAGTGTTGTTTCCAGCTCCAGTCTGGTCTGAGCCAGCTCGTTCTTCAGATCCACCAGCACCATCCTCTCGGAGAGCAGAGCCTCCTGCAGAGCAGCCTTGCCTTCAGCTGCCTGCTGGTTCTGCGCATGGCCACCTGTGCCTCAACACAACAGAAATTGACATGATTACAACTCACCGAACATAACCTTTCACTCAGATCTTATTAATCAAGACATATTCTCTATTGACAGTCTAGGTTCTTCAATGTAAAAAGCTATTCTCTCCTTTGGGTTGGTATAATATCTTTTTTTACTTAGTTTTCCATTTAATGTGTAAGTCATGTGTCTATCATATGATCTTCAGGTTGCTTTTACTCTTAATATCTGATATTTTATAACTTTTTGAAACTGGTGGCAAATGAAATTCATTGTGCGGAGACAGAAGTGTTTGGAAAAGAAGAATTAGGCTACTAGATTATTGATTTTAACCGTCATATTCATTGTAACAGTTTTATACACAGGGCTTATGAAAACATCTTGAAATATATCATTCTGTATTCAATACCCCTTTCGCCACGCTGATTTGTACAATGAGAAACGCACTTCCATGAGATTAGAAGGAGACCTTAGCCTTTACCTGAGGCAGGCAAGGATTGCCCATCAGTCTCTCTCCTGCTCTGCCCTGGCTGGGTACTGTGAAGCTGGGCTTGGAGCTGCCTGACGTCCGTCAGCAGGCTCTGTCTATCAGCACCCTGCAAGAACTCCATGGCTTCCCTGTGCCGGGTGTCCTGTCAGAAAGTATCGCGTCAGACCTCTGTGTCAAACTAAGTCTGTGCTGGCGGTAATAACAGTGGTGAAGTGTCAGGGCTTTTCCTAGAGATCTGTGTTTTTTAAATGGCAGTTTAGTGTAATAAACACCTTTTGAAACAGCCAGATCATTTTTATTTTTCTTAAACAATCCTATCGCTCGGGGGTTGCATTATTAAGGCAGCATCTCCAGTGTCCTCCCCACCAGGTGCTGTAGGACTGTCCGCCCTTCAGCAATCAGTGTCAAGATCAAAATGCTGAGGTTTGTTTTGTCAGACCCATCAATGCTCCAGAAAATCTTCGGCCTGCGGCTGATCATTTCGAGTCTCCCCCTTTTTTACCTGTTCGTCCAGCCTGCGTTCCAGCTGGTTCAGGTGGACCACTATGTCGCTTGTATCCAACAGCTCCAAATGAGTTTTAAGAGCACTGGTTAGCACACCGCGCTCCTTCAGGAACACCTGCTGGACAGCGTGCAAGAGCTCTCCTCGCCAGTCTGCCGACTGCTCGGCTGCGATGTTCCCAGCCAAAGGCTGCGGGACAGAAAGAACCCCGTGTCACAATCTGGCCAAGTCAATAAAGTCTTTATCCCAAATAAAAGGCACATGAATGGCAACCTTTAAATGGAACCTGAATGGCCTTTAGAGAGACTGAGAAAATGAAATGTACCAGTTAAGAAACAATATTTGGACTTGAACTATACATCTTTGTAGTGTTAAATTAAAACCATTAAAAACAGCATATTTGATTAATTACACTCAATTTTTTACATTTTTGTTTCAGCTTACAGCAACAATCATACATGTCACCTTTCAGCTTCATTTGCATACAAAAATGTAGCGTGCTAAAATAACGCTGCTCTCCATTGTCTTCCTTTTCAAGATCCTTCCATGAACAGCCTTCACGAAAGGCACAGCAGTTCGCCTCCTCTCATTTCAGGATGCCTGACTTTATCAGCTGCACTAACAAGCAGGTCACAGAGAGATGCAGTGGAATGAACAGAAATGTACCTCAGGGCCTATGTGAGCCTGCATCGTGGTAATCAACGTCTTGAGGGATTCGACAGCTGCCAGGAGTGCGTCCCTCTCCCTCTGCCAGCTCTGAGAGGGCTGCCCTGCCCCTGTGGCCTCCACGTCAGAGAACGGCAGCTCCGACAGAGACAGTACCTGCATGCCCTCCTTATGCACCTCTCTCAACAGGCTCTGCACAGACACATGAGCAGACGTCACTCCACCCCACCTGTCCACAAACACTGGCCTCACAGCTGCACCATTATATGGGGATTTTTCCCCTGTGTATCACCAACAGTCTTATCTGACCCAAGTATCTTTCTTGGGATCCTTTTCAACATTACAAAGAAACTTGTTATTGTTTACAGTCATAATGGCAGAACTGAAACTGGCATTTTATGTCATGCAAAGGAACAAGTAAAGGTTAATTTCACACTGAAACGTACAGTAGTAAGAAGAGACACAACACTATTATCAATATTGATTAATGAGTAGATATTAAGATTTTCAGTATAATTGTAGTACTGTTTCTGTTAAAGAAAGTAAAAACTCCATAGGTCTGGGATGATAAATTACTGACATGAGCCAAGAAAAGAGAAAAACATGTCCAGTATCAAGGACACACCAAAATAGCTTTTTTGGATAAACACTGGGCCAGGCGTTCACTAAACCAAAATAAGGGAGTCATGAATAGCCATCAATAAAAAAAATAGAGGTTAGCAGGAAGAGACCAAACTTTTCTAACAATGTAAGATGCAAACTGACTTTAATTCCATCCACGTAAAAAGGATGAAACAACATTCATCGGGGAAAAAAATCAGTGTTGCTCTTTTAGATGGTAGTGGACAAAATGCAACAAAATGAATGGTGATGCCGTACCTTAATTTTGTCAGGAAGCATATCTTCTGCTAACTGACGCACTTCATTGTCCCTCCTGGCTCCTTCAGGTGTGCTTCTGAATTCCTGGTTCTGGGAACCAATGTCATAACCCAGTCTCTGACTCCAGTCTGAGCTACTGTCTGAAAAAGGTCAGAAAAATCATTCTGGTGTGTACAGTATGTGAGACAGGACCAAACTAATGGTCAGAACTGTTCTCATGGGAAATTATCCGTCTTATTTTATAAAATGAAATACTATAATCTGCTACTTAGTCAACACAAGGCACAAGTTCCAATTCTAAATATTTACATTTTCCTTTTGCAAAAGTAAATTGATAATGAAATGTAGTTTTGATTCATTTATATAATGTTTTTCATCCAAAGGGATCTCAAAGTGCTTTACGTATAAGAGGAGACCGTCATCATCCACCACTAAAATGCAGTACCAACAGCACTTATTATGCATCAGCAGCAACTCTGCTCCGGAGGTCAAGCAGATAAGTGAGAAACTGCTTTACCAGTTGAACAAAGAAGGCCAGACTGTTCAAACCCAGACTCTAGAGATAATATTTTATAACATCTATATATAAAAGTTCATATCATATTGTAATATATGTAATATTAAATAATATTGTTTCCACTGCATGAAATATTTCACCTTTTCAGCGCCACTGATTACAGCATGCTGCAAGATGAAATCATGGAAATTGCAATGATGGGTGAACTGGTCTAGCCTTTATTGGTATCATAAAACTTACCACTGGTGTACCCGTCTTTAAATTGGGAGGTAACAGGATGTTCCAATCTGGATGACATGATACCCTAATTAAAAAAATAAACTGCATTAGATCAAGCTTTCATTCTTGGTGTATGTTAAGAATACACTCACAATAACGAAACACAAAAATCCACGAAACCAACCTCTGCTGTCCTCAGCTTGTCCACAAGTGCATTGAGGGCCTGGCATTCTTCACGCAACATCTCCGAATCTCTTTTCAGGGTTTCGCTCTCAGAAATGTGTCTGGTCTCCATGTCCATGATCTCAGCAGCGTGCAGATCCTGCATCTGTCCGATCTTCTCAGTGTACTGACTGATGACCTCAGCAATATCCTCCGATCTGGCAGCACCGGGTTTCACCAGGTCAGCCTGGACCTCTGCATCTCTGCAGGCGACTGGCAGAGTTTGGACGCTTCCACTGACAACAACAGGCTTGTTGGTCTGGGAAGCAGAGCTCCTTCTGGGCAGCGAAGGTTTGTCTTTGGTTATTGTGCCATTGGTCTTGTCAGAGATGAAGTCAAGTTCACCCTCTGGAGCTCTAGCTTCCTTGTTTACTGTATGAAGTGCTAGTTCCCTTTCCGACCCTGCTAAAGCTTCTTTCACCCGCTGGAGGTC
Organism: Atractosteus spatula; assembly: GCF_055471065.1. Lineage (NCBI taxonomy): Eukaryota > Metazoa > Chordata > Actinopteri > Semionotiformes > Lepisosteidae > Atractosteus > Atractosteus spatula. The sequence continues at coordinate 42,004,016 of NC_142717.1, read as the reverse complement.
TTCCCGAAGCTGAGCTACTGACAGGTCTCTTACCTACACAAAACAAACAACAACCCTCAACACCTGTATATACTCTACGAGGGCCCAGGGAAATTTCTATTTTATTGGCAATGGGTTTTCTTTTGGCAAAAAAATAAATAAAATCAGATTTTTCAGTATCAACATATAGTTCCCCGAAAGGTTTCAAGACATTAGTTTCAAAAGTCACTTGCTACACATCGGCATTGCTAAAGTATTAGATAATATACCTTAATACACAATTACTCAATGGTGACCACTAAGTGGGTAAAAGGTGTGTTGAGGTGGTTAAAATAGTCAAACTGAACTGAGATGAGACTTACACAAAATCACAGTGGCTAAGTATTGCATCACACTTTTCAAGTATTACATTACAGAGAAAGCCTGACTGCTCTTTTCAAATAGAATAGTTAACCAAAAAGAGAGTCTTTAATTAACTCCTGTTAATGGTGTCAGAATGAAAAAAAGAAAATATACTGTTTCTTATAACTAAACTGATGAAACCTTGCAACACTGATTTCTTTCTCTGGACTGGCAAGATACAATTTCAAAAAAGAAGTGCAGTTTGTATATTGGGCAAACAACATTCATTATAGCACTTCTAACTATACTACAAGCACTTGTTCGGCATCCCAGGTTAAACCCCATCACATAATCCTCCCAGGGACATGGAACCTTTCATATTTTATATTATTCACAAAATGGAGTCTTGCTGCAGAAAGACTTAAGTTCTTAATAATGGTTCTTAATAACAGGCTGATTTCTGCCCTGTACCTGCAGCTCCTCCTGCAGCTTGTCAGCGCGCTCCCTGGAGCTGCTCAGCTCCTCCTTCGTGGCAGCAGCTTCAGCCCTGATCTCCTGCAGCTCCTGAGCCAGCTGAGACACAGCAGCTCGGTCTGCCTCTTCACCCGCACTGCCTGAGGCCTGAGAAACATTCATCAACAACACCTCTATAATGGCTGAGGAATTGCACATCTTATCAAACCACACAGAACAAAGAATATATTCCTAAAAGACATCATTGTCATTACAGTATGGATTTAGTAAGTTAAGCAGGATGCTTAAATGTCCAACTTAAACCACATTAAACCCACCAATCCCAGAGCACAATCCAAGTTCTTGACAGGGGATGTCCATGAAACAGGAGGACAGCTCTGCTGAGCAGAAAGCTGCCATCAAGCACCAGATTTGGAATCTGGGACTGGTGAGTGGCCTCAGGTTTGGGTTTAATCCCGGTACAAGGAGACCTGAGTTTAATGAAATCTAGCATTCGTAGTGCTCTATATTGTTGCACTGTGATGATGCTGAGGATGCTTTACCTTTCTGAGATCTTCTTGAAGCTGCTTTATTGTCAGTTCTCTTGCCTGAGACAGAAATAAGACAATTCCATTAACCAGAATCTAAACAAAGAGTATACACTCAATCATTCACAAAAAGATCATAGTCTGTTCCAAATCATGTTTAAAACTTTGACTTCACTTAAATATGCTTGATAAAATCAGCAAAAGGGATGTTAAACACTCATGTTTTCATAACAAAGCAAAATAATTAACAATAAAAAGATAAAGCCTAAAGATAACTTTTAAAATAGCAGTTAGCCTAAAAATTAGGCACTGCAGAAACAATCAAAAATGAAAAAGATTCATTCATTTTCTTGTGATAAATCTGATCAATAACTGATTGATGTGACTGGAGTATCTAGACAGACTTCAAATAAAGAGGAAGTGCATAAGATAAGTGGGATAATGTTGATTTTCAGTAACGTACTAATAACTTAATGTGCACACTAGTCTTACACAAGTAAATTTACTCTAATGTGTGTTGCTTTAGTAATCTTATTTTATAACAAGTAGCATTTATTTGGTGCCCAGCCATGGTTAAAACATTAAACACATCCTCTGCTGGAGACACTAGGTGAAACTGTTCTCTCCCCACAGTCTGGAGTGGCTGTGTCCTGCCCTGTACCTGCAGCTCCTCCTTCAGCTCGTCAGCGCGCTCCCTGGAGCTGCTCAGCTCCTCCTTCAGCTCGTCAGCGCGCTCCCTGGAGCTGCTCAGCTCCTCCTGCAGCTCGTCAGCGCGCTCCCTAGAGCTGTTCAGCTCCTCCTGCAGCTCGTCAGCGCGCTCCCTGGAGCTGCTCAGCTCCTCCTGCAGCTTGTCAGCGTGCTCCCTGGAGCTGCTCAGCTCCTCCTGTAGCTCGTCAGCGCGCTCCCTGGAGCTGCTCAGCTCCTCCTGCAGCTCCTCAGCATGCTCCCTGGAGCTGCTCAGCTCCTCCTGCAGCTCCTCAGCGCGCTTCCTGGAGCTGCTCAGCTCCTCCTGCAGCTTGTCAGCGTGCTCCCTGGAGCTGCTCAGCTCCTCCTGCAGCTTGTCAGCGTGCTCCTTGGAGCTGCTCAGCTCCTCCTTCGTGGCAGCAGCTTCAGCCCTGATCTCCTGCAGCTCCTGAGCCAGCTGAGACACAGCAGCTCGGTCGGCCTCTTCACCCGCACTGCCTGAGGCCTAGAATAATTAGGAGAACACGAGAAATTAAGAAAATTCAAGACATTTCATTTTTCGTTTAATCTACAGGAAATAACACTTTATGGCCTTTGGTTTGACCTTCCCAATATACAATTGGTTTTGTGTTTATGTCACATATTATTTATGTCCATGTCTGATTGAAAAAAGTAAAACACAGATATTATTTTTTGCTGGAAAGTACTCTGGAGGTTATTCATGACAGGATTTCAAACTGATGAATTTAACTGATGAAAGAAATCACACTACATTTACAGCAGGGGTGCAGACCATTACACAGGTGAAGAAGACAGAGAACCAAGAAATAACCTAAAAAAATAACAGATTACTAGTGGGAAAAACACCTTAGCATTTCTTATACGTTTTTTTATTATCAATTTTCATAAGAGATAAAAGTAAAATCATTTAATCTGCTACTAAGTGGAAAATTGGCTTTCACTTCTTAGTATGTCTTGTTGGATTTATGTCAGTTTTAAAGTAACACCACTAACATTTAACAGATTATTCTTCACAAGCAGGACTGACAGATTCCATTTACTTTCATGCCCTTTAATCCAGGACCAGCTGTAGGCTCAGAAATCAGGGTTCAGCATTACTAACAGCCTTTGACTGTGTCAGAGACACCAACTGTTAATTCATCTATGACTTAACATTCTTTAAATAGCGATTTGTAATTAAGGAAATAATTGTTTTTCAAATGTTAAGACCCAACAGGTGATAACATGTTAACAAAGCTTAAATTCCTAGAATTATTGCAGGACTGAATCTTCACAACAGCAGGTAACATATTGATGCATTCAGCCAATTATGTTTATGCTTTCTAGACTTCTGTATGACTGTGTTCATCATTACAAAAGCATCATATACTTAATGATCATTACTTCAAGGGGTTTGGACATTGAAACAAATGTGTTATTCTTATAGTATACACATGGACTGCCAAGACCTTTATATTAACTTATGCAGTAAGTTAGCAACATTATTCCACAGCATCAAAATGGATAGCTTTACCTTCTTTGTCAAAGCCTCTTGCTTTTCTGCCCCCCATTTCGAGATCTGCTCCAAGAGGTTCATCAGTCGGACGAGTCTCTTCTCATACTCTTCCAGCTCCTCTTCTGAGCCAAGCAATAGCTGCTTCTGTAGATCTTGATCCTTCTGCACATCAGTCAGCTCATTCTCCAAATCTATGATCTTCTGTGTTAAATCAGACAGCTTTGTTCTAGTCACCTCTTTACTTTCTTGGTCTTGCATTTGCATTTTCTTACCTTGGTCAGCAACACTGAATACTTTAACTGCGAAGTTCTCAGCAGTCTTTTCAGACTCTTCTTCTCTTCCTACCTGTCCGGGGTGTTTAGATGGATGACCCTGAAGTTCTTCGATTTGACTGTAAAGCTCTTTGGTGTGCTCTCCTGATTGCTGCAGGAAAGCACCAAGTTGTGCTTGACTCACTAGGGCAGCAGCCACCTTTTCCCGGAGCACGTCTTCCAACTTTAGAATTTTTTGCTGAAGGGTTTGAGCTTCAGCAAGAGTCTGACCCACTTGAAGACGACATAAGCGCAGCTCAGAATCTTTCTCTTCCACAGAAACCTCAAGATCCTCCACTTTAGCATTCAAGTCGGCCACTCTGGAATTTGCACTCTGTTCCAAAGCTTTTAATTCAGCCTGAATAACTAAGATGGCCGCAGTCTTTTCTTGTAAGGCTTCTTCAAGCTCCATTGTTCTGTCATTTTTCTTATCAACAGAGCAATCTGATATTGTTTCCTGTAAGCACCTGTGTTTCTCTAACAAGGAGAGATGATCAGTCTTAACAGATTCCAATTCTTGACATGCCTGCTCCATTTTCAGCCTCATCTCTTCCAGCTCCTCCTCTCTTTCATATTTCTTTTCTGTAGAGCTATCTGATTCCATCAGCAAACAGTCATATTTCTCTAACAGCACAATATGATCAGACTTTAGGGTCTCCAGTTCTTGGTTTGTCTGCTCCATTTTCATCTTCAGTTCTTCAAACTCTGCCTTGACCAGACTGAGCTCATCACAAACCTTCTCATCTTGGCCCTTAGGATAGTCTCTCTCTAATATTGTCTCCAGTAGGTGCTGTTGACTGAGGGGGTCTTCAGAGTCAGGAAGGTATTCTTCTGCGGTTTTATGCTCGATCTTTGAAAGTTCCTGCTGTAGCTTTTCAATCACTTCATTCAGCTGCTCTACTTCATCTTCGCTTTTCTTTTTCAAGCGCTCTTGCTCGCTCCTTAAACACTCGATTTCAGATCTTAGCTCTTTCAGCAGCTCATCTTTTTCTTCAATTTCCTAAAAATAGAAAAGAAATATACATTCATGTACGGTAAGTAAATATGGGAGTTTTCCCAACAGCCTGTATGAATTATCAGTAGAGCCTGAGAGTTGTATTTATTTTTACTAATTTTCTAACCTGTATTTCAGCGTTTGATTTAAAAAACCATTGCATAAGCAGCCATCTATTCAGAGCTCTACTTTAAAGGAAGAAAAGAGAACGATATCAAGGGTATTCAAGAACTAGACCTCTCCAGTGCATTCCAGTACAGCTCCTTATTAGAAACACTTTCTTAATTAAGGAAGTGAATTCATTATTAATGAAGCAATTAAGTATGTGATTGCCAAATTACTGCAAAGAAAGAAAATATATCTTATTTAAGATATTTGCTTAGCTGTACGGTACCAGAGGTACCTCAGGTAAATACAAATGGTCGAAGGGACGTTTCTACTTTCGTTAATTAAGTTCTTGATAAATCATCAGAGGTTTGTGAACTCAGAAACATAGGATAGAAAAACAGTCACCAAGGAGGGGAAAGAAAGAGGGAGGAAACTGAAAGAAAAAAAAGGACACTGGAGAGAAGAACAGCACCGTTACCCTACTCTTCCTTCAAGCTTGTCCTACAGTATGTGAAAAGATATTGTCCTGATCAGTCTTGGAGACTAAGAATATTGCTAAAGAGAACTTGCTGTCTGTTTTATTTTAGGAAATTCTAAATTCCTTTATAGTGGAATCCTCAGGGTAAAGACTTTCTCTCCTATTCTGGTGATGGTGATAGTCTTAATGGGACTGAATTAATCTAATATTACATGTGCTCCACTCATCAACATTGATTTTACCACTGATGTTGAATTGTTGACTGATTATTGTTAAAGATCCTATTATTGCTCCATTTTATATTCATATGTCTGTATACTCTTGTAACATTCTGGCTTAAGTCTTAAGATATATGAAGCTGACGTCCCATGTTTCTCACCAGAATATTTGGGAAGATGTCAAGAAAGACATAACATTGACTTGAAGGGGGAACTCAGAGAGTATTGCACCACAACTTATAGATAAGGACCGCTGTCTCCGAAATACATGCATGCAAGGTATTTCTCCTGATGTCTTGTCAAGGTATTGCAAACTGTTTCAGATTACAAGCGTAGAATTCTGCATTTCTAGGTGGGTCTGCAGGACGTAGGCCTCTGAGACACAAAGTTTTGTAAAAAGTGTCATGTTTAATGTTGGATGCTGTTAAAGGTTTTGTGTCATTTAGTTTTAGGGTATTTTATTTTAATGTTTGTCTGTTCATGTTTTGACTGAATTATTACTCTTTCGCCAGAGATCTGCCAGGGAATAAAGTACTCATGTGCCTCATATTAGGCATACTGCTCAGGTTTATTTACATTTCTATTTCTCTGTGCCCCAATATAAATAACAATATACATTTCCTTCTATTACCTTGTTATCAGGTACATTTTCCAGCTGCTGAAGCTTAAAAAGTTGTTCATTAAGGAGTGCAATCTCTCTGTCTTTGTCTTCCATGACTTTCGTTAGGTTAGAAATTCTTACTCGATCTTCCATAGACACATCTTCAGAGTCACAGTGGGATTTCTTTAAAAGCTCCACTTCATTCTGTAATCACAGAAAACATTGTTTTAATGTCTGGCCTAGGAATACAATTTGTGAAAACAAGGATAATATTATGAATTATGGAAAACAGTATATACTGTTTAAAACAAGACTGGATGGTACTTTAGTTTTCTAAATAACGTATACATTTTATTTAAGAGTTAAGGGTAGACAGCGTCCTGAGAACTAGTAAACTAGCCTTTAGACCACAAACCTGACTGAGTTCCTAATACCACGATGGACTATTCTGACCAGGGCTACTGCCTGGGCTCCATGGAGAAATACCCACTGAACAGTGATAGGGAATGGAAGTGTGGACCTAGCTGGACGAGATCTGAGAAAACGGTCTTTGTACGCATTTCAGCCGCAAAAACAGGAATCTGAACCGCATTAATCTGAAACAAAGGAAAGGTGGCAAGGTGGCGCAGTGGTTAACACTGGGCCCCGTGTTCAGCTCCCGGGGGTGCTATCTGTGGGTGTCTTTTTCCTCTGGGTGCTCCAGTTTCCTTCCACAGTCCAAAGACTTACTAAGTCAGCTAATTGGCTTCTTGGAAAAATGGCTGCTGTGTGTGTTTGTGTCTGTGTGTCCTCTGTGATGGACTGGCTAGGGTGTATCCTGCCTTGTGCCCATTGCTTGCCGGGATATGTTCCGGTTCCCTTGCAGCCCTGTATTGGATAAAGTGATTAGAAACTGTATGGACGGTATGGAAAGGATGGAGACAAAACACAGAATTTGACAGCAGACTTTAAGATATTCTCCTGCTCAGGTAAAATACACTGAATAATCTATTTTGAGATTATTTTATGTATTTATTATATGAGTGCAGTCCAACTCAGAAATCTGCTCATGCAGGTTTTCAGGTCCTACACCTTGGGTGATAGTCTCCTCTCGTACAGCATCACATCGGTGGAACTGACTCCACAGATCCACTGGAGATTAAGTGATGGCTGACCCTCTCAGAACTCACTCAAAGACCTATCTTATCATTAGAGCTATTAATGAACAGATTAGCTTCACTCTTAGTTTCATAATGTCAGTTTGCTGTAATTTTTACCACTTTCTTTTTTGCTTCTGATGTATAGAGCAAATGTGTTATTGTAAACTGCTTTGAGTTTCTTGAAAAGCACACATGAAAATTGTATCTATGATAAAATGGATAACATTGTAAGAACTCCCACAGAGAGTGGCAATAATAAAAGGAGGTGAACTACAAAACTGAATCTATATTCGTCTTTGAAGAAAGTCAGAAAAGAGAAACCCTGCTGTTTTACTTTCAGCAGCGTGTTTCCGTGTTCCAGCTCTTGCTGTTGAGTGCTCAGCTCCTTCCTCTGGATCTCCATCTGCATGTGCAGCTGCTGCACCTCCTCGTTTTTATTCTCCAGATCCTCTCTGAACTGCTCCAACTGCTCCTCCAGATTGCAGATCTGAGAGGACAAGTACAACTTTTATGTACGCCGATTTACACATGTATAGATAATATGGCCTGGGAAAACCTCCGAGTAACAGTGGCAGAGCTGCAGTTTCTGTTACACTGCGATAAATACTGCACGGATTAGACAAAAATTATTCCTTAAAATAACAAATCACATTCCAACATCTACCAGAATCAGAACAGCCATCAATCCTCCTGGAAGAGAGCAGAAGGAATACCTCCTCTCACAGTCAGAGAGTGAACCTCTTAAATGATTAGATGTCATCGATGTGCATTTTTGCTAATTGCCATTGCTTTGGTATTTTTGTAAGGCTGCTGTACAGTGAAAAGCAGTAACAAACACTTTGTAACCATTCTTTATTGTAACCATATTGAGGGCCTGCTCCATGCCACTAAGGCTCTTCAACTCTGAATTTGAAATCAAATCAGATTAAAGGAATCTGAATTAACTAGCATCTGTTTCGAAAGGATTTTGAATAATTTGGGGAATTCAGAATCTTAGTAAAGGCAATAGCAAGCCCTATAATTTGCAGTTAATACATGTCACATCATACAACTGCGATCAAATTATACTAAAATAAATAAAACACCTCTTTTTCTTTCCTGTCTAAAGCTTCCCGCTCCGTCTGCAATTGAACTTCAAGCGTCATTTCTCCTGTGGCGTCAACAGAGGCATATTGCTTCCTCTCCTCCACCTTAAAAACAAGATGAGATTTCTAAAGGACAGGTACTCAGCTTTCAAAAAGTCACTGAGCAGGCAATATACTGTAAGTTCAACCATGTTTTTTTCAGTCATCACTTCATCCTTACGGGGTTTTGCTGAGCTAGAGTCTAACCCAGCAGGTGTAAGGAAGCACCTTGGAGAGGGCAGCGGTCCACTTCAGGGAACACAGGGAGCACACACACACAGGCGAGTCATTCACAAACAATTAACCTGCTCAGCATGTTTTTGGACTGTGGGAAGAAACCAGGGCACCTGGAGAAAACCCACATAGAGGGATATAGAGAAGGAAATGGACCCAGAATTCTGCAAAGAGCCAATTCTATCATTAATTGGGCCTTCTGGTTACATCGCTGTAACCTGCAGAGCGTTCATGTTTGAACGTGTTGTTTATTCAGTAGAAGGAAGCACCAAAGCTTGGACTGCCGTACAGTGAAAGTAGCGACATCCCACCTTTTGCAACCTTTCCGTGCTCACGATAAGGGCCTGTTCCAGTTCCCGGATGCGGCATTCCAGTTTCTCGATCTCCTCGTTTCGCTCCTGGACGTCACGGTCCAGCTGCTCCACGTGCAGAAGGAGCTCGCTGCACCGATCCGCCTTCTCTTTCAGCTGGCTGGTCAGCTGCTCCACCTGGCAGAAACGTCCACAAAGACATGCGCAGCAGGCAGTGAATCAATTCGTCATCGAAAACACAATGCATAAAGTTCTTTAACAGGTGGATTCTTTTCACAACAATAATGCCAATGATGCAAGTGACTGCACCAGCAAATGCACTATATTTAAAGTCCAGCTCCTGACTTCTAACATGCCAGCTACGCAAAGACAAACAATTTTAAAGTCTTATTGCTCAACATTTCTTTTGTGCATTACCTTAAGCCCCCTCTCCAAAATAATGGTAACTGTTACTAATGTATGCCATAACCCAAGGCTACAAAACTGACACTATAATTCAACATGGGCATACATACAGTTGAGGTACCCAATATGCGTTAAGGTATAAGAGCCTTCAGGCTATCCCATCCAAAATGCTTTGTTCTAGAGTACTGTGCATGGACAGGAAGATTTTTGCACTTTGTATTTGTGGCCAAAGATTTAAGAGCTCCAAGCAGCTAAAACCAGTCAGCTGTTGGGAGTGGCTGGGGAACTGGTATGACAGACATTCCCTCCAGCTTGCTCTCCATAAAAACAGGTGCGGTCACTGGCTTGTAGCCACCAAAGAGTTAAAGTCTCGCAACGCAGTAACACTGGGAAAGAGAGAGTTTCATCAAATAATGTATTTTGTTCTGTATTGCAGGAATTAACTAATCTGTAGTTGATAGATGATAAAGGTTCAACGCACTTCCACAGTATGTTCATCAATGAGAGCTCCAGAAAAATCCTAACTCATGGCTTTGCTTTTATGACAAACGAACGAGACTTCCTACAAAACAATCAATGTGTGCATATTTCTTAGGTCCTGTCCAACGAGTTTGGCATCATATTGTATGTCTGATGCACAGGTAATAGTAATTTGGTATTGTTCAATTCTACATAACCATCCTATCTGGGAAAATCACCTATTATGCACATTAAACTGGCATTATGACACCTGTTCCTTTTGTTAGAGCACAATAGGTAGATGACAGTTTAAAACCCTGCAGTGCTTTAAATGGAGACTATAGATACTGTACCTTTCTATTTCTTTGTTCGCTACTTGGCTGCAGCTTTTGTGGACTCTTCAGCTGCTGTTCTAGTTTCTGTATCTCTTGCTGAAAGACATCCCTTTCATGCTCTCTGTCAATAGCTTGCTCCTGTGAATCAACACCAGTAATGCAAGAAAATAACTTACAGTATGTCAAACTCTATTAAGACACAAAATACTGACCAAAGAAATGTAAAATTAATATTCAAGATATTTTAGGTTTTACACCAAATAAATATATTATATTTTCATGCACCAGGTAATCTTTTGAACAAAAAATGACTGGCATGAAAAACATTCAAAAACAGAACACTTTATTTTTTCCAAAATATAATGGTAATGCAACGTGTAGTTTTTGTAGCACTGCACATTTAATAGTTGGTTTTAAGGAATGATGATAACGCTTTGCTCCCTCAGCAGTCAGCAGTATGTCAGTGCAATCAGGTTAGCCAACAGACTTTCACATTACTAGGGAGCAGACTACTGGACTGGAACGTTTCTGAATGGAAAACTAGGTCACCCAAGGTTTTAAAACAAGCGTATTAAGGCTGCTTTTTAATCTAGTGCTTCAATGTGAAAAACAGAAACAAAAAATAATTTGTCTTTATAACATTCTTTTAATTCTCTGCTTAATTGAGGGTAAGACAAAGCAGCCCACAATAATCCAGACCACGCGGATGCACAAGTGCACTCACATCCAGGAACTTCCTGTTCTTCTCCAGCTGTTTCTCCAGGGCCTGGACCTGCTGCCGGAGGTCGGCGGACTCGGCGGCCCTGGCCTGCCCCAGCTCGACGGCTCGGTTCACCTGCTCCTCCAGCTCCAGCTCCAGCGCCTTCACCTGCTTCAGCAGGTCGCCGCTCTCCTTCTCCGCCTGCCTCTGCACCTCCACCTTCTCCTTCATCAGCTTCTCCGTCTCCCCCAGCAGGTCTGCAAAGCAACACAGGCTGTCTGCATGCTGCTTCTGGCCCTTCCTCTAGTATGGGTCTTCACTCAACGATTACAATACAGGGGACGCAGGGATGCAGACACAAAGCTCAGTTGGTGGCTGTCACACAAGGTTAAATAGATGACATTCATGATTAAGATTGAGCTGCATATTCTTTATACTGATAGGGGAGGTATTTTGAAGCTGCTCAACAACCTTTAAGTTTCATAAAAACGTCTATGTGATAAGAACTCTCTTGTTGCATGCACACGTGCAAATGAACATGCATTAACTCCCATTTTTTTAAGTTTGGGAATTTAAAAAATCTATCATGTATACAGTATATGGGCATATACTGATGTTTCAATTGGTAGACTAATTTAAAATCTACTTTAAATTGAGTTTTTTGCTTATTCTTCAGTATTATACAGTATGCGTTCTGTGTAATTCTCTGCTGTTGTCTCTACTTCACTCATCATGATAAATAATTTTTCTAAAGCTTTTGTCAAGATTATTACTTAATGAATACAATGTCAGGAAGTGTGTAAAGGAGGCAAAAAAGTGCTTCTCCATATTTTTTGAAACATTGCTAAAATGCCACTCTAGTAGGATTCCTTACCTCACCAGCTTTGAACAGTTTTTTACAAAGGGGTATTGGTGCAATTCGAAGGCATGATAAATGAACAGACAGCAGCAGGGAATCAGAAATGCTACATAAAGTCACACAAAGTGTGCAAAGTCACACTAGCAATGAAATACGGGAATTGAATCACAATTCTTTAAAACTGGTTTGAAACGATTTAAAAGCCTAAGAGTTTAATTCTTAATTAAAATACAGATCGGGGGGGTTTAATTTTTGTTTTTGTAATTCTAGTTTGTTATGTTTTGTTTGACTGGCACCCACAACATCACTTTGTGACATAGCCCCTTGATGACCGGTTACAGTCCACGCCCAGCGATTTGCTCCAGTCAGTAACCACATTATCACCTGATTCCCTAGCACCCATCCCAACAATCCACAGCTTTACCCAATGAGGAGATAAAGCAGACGAGACTGTTAGTAAAAGGAAGGGCAAGAAAGTGCAAGGGAAAGCAATCATGGAAAAACAATTATACAACATCCAATATGACGACCATCACCATGTGCATTTCAGGCAAGGGAAATATCCCAAATTGAACAATCATCTTAATGGACAGTTGCGACAGCACTGGAAACTCAGAAAATCAGAAAGAGGACGGAGTTCTTTGATCCCTCGCGGAAACAGTAACGTACTCCAGAATCGCAGCAGGAATTTTTTTTAGATCTCTCTGGGATCATAAATTAAGATGATTGCAGATTAGGATATTTTAATTTCTCAGCGTTTAATAGGGCAGTGCTCTCATGCTCTCTACGAACATATCGTTAAAGTTTTATAATTAAAGGCAACGAAACAAATCAAGGCAGAAGGTGTACGTTAGTAAGATTAAGTGAGCTGAAGGCAAGCAAGCTCCAAGCTTCCCATAGCATCGGATTCACCAGCGGGTAATTCCTGTGTGCCGCCCAATTAAAAGATGAACTGGCCATGCTTAATGTAAACACACCTGCTTCAGGTGCTGCGTCAGTTAGGCCAGCGTCAACTAGGCCTGGGAGAACAAAAAAAGCATAAGAATTCACATGCTGTCTTGGCAACAGGACTACAGGAAGAAAGCACAAGAAGAAAATGAAAGACGCGGCCTTACAAGTCGTGAACATTACAGTCGTTAGGTGCATCTGGAGAGGAAGATTAAGGCAATGCTGGGAGAAAAAAACATCTGTTAGGTCTTCCTAAAATGTCTGGTCTTGCATTTTCTACTTCCCACATGTTTTGTCTGACACAAAGCTTGCTTTTCGCCTGCTGGTGTACTTGGGAAAAAATGCACGGTGAAAAGTGTTTCTTTTTCACAATATTGTAGAAACAGACCTTCTGAAATTAATACAAAAATTAGTTTATAAACCAGGTCTCAAATCAAGATCCTGCAAATGTCAATATACTGCAATCTAATTTTGATTGTACAAGGTATTTATTGGTTGCGTGCAAAAATGAGTTAATAATTTGTAGTAATGAAAATTTGATTAGTGAACAAAATAGCCTACTACTGTATATAAAGCATTTAAGATTCAATTAAAACTATTAGACTGGGAAAAAAACACTTCGGACTGCAATCTTTTAAAATAAAGGAAAGTGATCAAAGAAATTCTAACAAATTGCACCCTGTAGATATGCATATGGTGAACAATATGGTAAGCATAAAAATAAAATCTGACGTCTCACCCCCCCCGCAGTATGTGCATAGCAGCAGGGCGACATTTTGTTTTTGTGACAAAAGAGCGACTGGGAGACCAGTTTTCCAAGTCTTTAAAAGGGTGGGATGTCCAGTGACAGGACAGAGGCGGGCCGAGTGATGAAACCTGCGAGGAAGAGGAGCGACTAGCGGCCGTACGTACACAGCTCTCGCGGTCCGGCCGCGTCCCTCATGGCGTCCTGCTGGCGGGACAGCAGCTCCCTCTCCTGCTGCATCTGCTGCCTCTCCTGCTCCAGCTCCAGCAGCCGGCTGCCCGTCACCCGCAGCTCCTGCTCCAGGTGCTGCAGCAGCTCCTCCTTCTGACGCACCTGCTCCTCCATCGCGGCCTTCTCCTCCGTGTAGCCATCGATCAGCCCTGCGGGACAAGCGCAGCTCGTCAAGCCACACAGCAAGGGCGCTAGGACCGCAAGGGTTTCTGAAGTGGGTCCTTGAATTTGTGTTCCTTAACTGGGCCTAAAGGTACAGGAAGGGACACCTAGTAGAGGTCTGCACGGGCATGAAATTGAAACCCGACCCCGGCCCGTACCCGAGACCTTGAGACCCGACCCTGCCCGAATGGTACTGCCACATTTGAGACCCGAACCCGAATCGGCCACTATCTTTTCCCCTCAGAGCAAGTAGACCCGGAGACGGATTCTCACAGTTTGACAGTGCTTATCTGGGCTGCTATGCGCTACACACATACTGTACGAGAGAGAGAGAATGAACGAGCGAGCGAGTATGCAAAATGAGTTACGAATCTCTTCTAATAAAAATACATTTAAAACATAAAATAATAATAATAATAATTCATTTTCACTTATTAGAAAACAAGTCGGAACCCGAACCCGAGCCCGGTTGTACTGTATGTGAAAAACCGACCCAAACCCAGCCTGAAACCCGATACTTCAATGGGCCCCGTCAGGCTTGGGTCGGGTAGCAGACCTCTAACACCTTGTAATACTAGAAGTAAAAAAAAAAATGCGAAGTGATTTTTAAATGATGACGTGGTACTCCACTGACAAAGCGGACAGCTTCGATGGCACGGCGCACCTCTTCAGCAAGCTGTGTGCAATTAATCAGTCTAAACCTACAAACACAACTTGTTAGAAAGAGATGCAAGTCAAGGGAAAGGAGCAAGCAAAAAAAAAAAAATCTTATTTTGAAAACAGAAAAGGTAAAACAAAACAACTGGGGGTAAAGCAGACCCCGTTTTCGTCACATTCAAAACTCTTCCTCTACCAAGCAAATCTGATTTCATCTAACCCTGTTGCAAAACGTAATAAGGCACTGTATTATAAAATAATTCAGAGCCAAATTTAAAAATTGGATTAAATCCTTTTGGGATGTGTTAACTAAACCTATGAATATGCTGAAAAAGTTGTCATGTTTATATGATTGATTTAATAAAATTTACAGCCAAATAAGCAAAACACAGAAAATTAAAATTACTTCAAATAATAAAGCAATTATTAATTTGAAGTATTTTAATTAATATTATTTTTTAAAATATAAGACTGTTAAGAGGAGATGTTAACATGTTTAAACCCTGCAATGGACTGGAGTCCCTTCATTCAGGGTGTATGTGACAAAAAGTTCCATTAACCAGTATTTGACTAAGCAGTTATTGAAAACGGATTGATGAATTAACTTTTAAAGCATACCTCAACAACTGGAAATAAATAACACACATTTCAGCTGCATCAGCACTGTGCCCCAAAGCACCGTCTTTGTATTCTGTTAATAGCTTTCTGAAGCCAAGATTCATTCCTGAAACAACTTCTTTCACCAGGGGAGAAAACTTTTTCAGCATGAGCAAACTCCTCATTAAACTCTCTGGAATGCAGCACATGGTTACAGCATGTAAATGAATGAACGCTACATGACTACCCATAAAACCTACTACTGCACAGTGAGTCCAGAATGCAGGGGATCACACCTAGACTGTAAATCAAACTGGCAGAGAGCAAGCCATGACATGAATCTAGCACTATCAGTAAAGCAAAAATACACTCAGCATTCAATTCTTCATACATTCTACACACACTTTTAATTAATGAAGGACAGATGTTCAATGATCAAAGACTGATGAACATTTTAAAGACTTATGTTCCATGAGCTAGATTATTACTTGAAAAAAAAAAAAACTTGAATGTGCGTAAACATTATTAGTTTGATAAATATCACGGATATTCTTTACGATTGAGTGCTTTGGTGAGATTGTGTTATTCATTGGAAGATAACTAGTTCTAGTTAAGATTTATACATCAGACTATAACAAAAGTATTGTATCATTTTTAAAATATTTTATTTTTAGAAAGGTCAAATACTTACAGCATCTGAGCTGCTGTCTTGTAGTGTTATATGTGTTCTATATGCAATATTAAAATTAACACCTGTTGCCTTTAAAGACCCCGGCCAATAGCAGTGTAGGATTAGATAGATACTTTATTGATCCCGTGAGGGAAATTGCAGATTACTTGATAAAGAAGCAACCATTACATTGTGTGTACACATAGGTGTGGTGTTTTCTTAGAGGACAGAGATCCTTTAAAAACATACTGTACTTCAGGAGTGGGACATTGTGCTTACTACTGTGAATGACTGTTCATAATATACCTAATAACCATACACCCTTACAGCTAACAAAACCAAACCACTATCCACTATGTTAGGATTGTTGGCCTTATCCACAGGAGTCATATTTCAAATGCATGTACTTAAATATAATCTATAAACCATACTACAGTTCATACTAAAATCCTCCCAGCCTAAAAACATCTGGCCATCCCTGGGTTCAAAGAAATGATGTGTATGAAACTTTTTAGTCTTAATGCAGTCAGAGGCTTCAAAAGCATTAAAAAAATTAAACCTACAGTCTTCTTCAGAATCAGCAGAGAAACATGAATCAGAGGACACATGAGGAAAATATATGGAAGAGCTTTTAAAAAACAGACCAGGAGGTTTTTTTACACAAGGGGTGTACAAGGGGGGGAACACGTTGCCGGATCATAATCTTGAAGCCAATACCCTGACAGACTTCTTTCAAGAAAGATAAAGTTCTCTGGTCAATCAGTTGCCAATAATCAAAGGAGCTACAAAAATAGCTTTACCTGGATTTAACTTCTTTATAAATTCTTTAATGAAACATATGCAGATTTGTCACACTCTGACAGATCTAGGGAACAATCTTAAAAAAAATTGAGTCCTGTAAAACTTATTAAAGACTGACTCAGATGACATATTCAGCATAAATATTTTAAAGCTGAAAGCTATGTTTGTATTACTGACACATATCGTAGCTAATGCTACAACAGGTTGCAGGAAAGCATACATTCTAGATTTGTAATGCAAATTATCTCTGTCATTAGAATAAAGTTAGTCACTCAGTAAGACTACAGAATTCTGAAACTACTTTTCATAAAAGCAGGTTAGAAATTATTTATCTCTTACGAAGAAACAAAACATGCCATGAAAAAAAAACAGATGTACACATATAGAATATGCAACTACTTAAATGTTCGCAGCACAGGAAATTCAATAATTGTACTATAATTCAACAAACATAACAAAGGAACCGCAATGTAAAAAAAACTGCATCTTCGAGATACATCAGAGAATGATGTTTTAGAAAGGGCATCAACCTTCATTCTGCACATGGGTCTTCAAAACTCTGAGCCAGAACTGTGTGTATTACAAAAGAATCTTACTATCCTCAATATGCATTCATACTTAAAAGAAAAAGAACCAACATGAAAAATGGCATTATAACAGCAGTATAATTCTTCTAGTTTTCATATTTTATATAATTTAATCTGCTAGTAAATAAAAACATAAAAAAGGTTACAAAGAGAGGAAGACCTTTAGGTAGTTAGTAGGTTATTGATCCAAGAATCTCAACCATCTGTTTCTAGAAGCCAGGGTGTCAGCTAAGCAGCTTGTCCTATGCTCCCATACAAAATGTAGATGTATTGCAAATACTGCAATAGTCACACATTTCTATATCCTTTTATAACAACCTCTATTCTTCCAGCTCTATTTCAAGATCTTACACTTATACTTATTCTCTTCAAAATCTCAATTTTGGCTTTGATTGGAAGATGAATTGTATCCCTCAGTAATGGGTTCGTACAAGTGCCAACAAGTATTATTTACCATGTCTCATTTGTTCAATTTGAATGCAAACTTCTAAGGCATGTTAAACTCCAAAGCATACTGAGATAATCAGTTTAGTGTACAGATATGCTTCTAAAATATTTTTGCCAGGCAAAAGTAGTTATATTCCATGTTCTCTCCTGTGTACTCATCAACAGAAGGGCAAAAGGTTTTATGCTGGTCATATGCAAACTTAAGGAAATCAGTCATTAATTCCAATCTCATGCAATGTTCTACATAAAATATCACATAAACATACATAACATAAAAAACATAACAGATGATTTTTAGAACAGTCAATGCAATTACTTTGTAAAATACAATGCAGTCTTCTGCAATACACTGACCTGAATAATGACAATAGCACTTAACAACTGGTAGATCACAGTCAAGAATGAACTTTAAACAGATGATTAGCCCAGCTTAATGAATAAGTTCAACCAGTATTTCTACACCACACCTGTCACAATTACCCACAGCAGGACAGACAAAAAGCACAGGATTAGGCACAGAACAGCACAAAAAATACTAGTGTTTTGACACAGCAGGACACTATAACTCAAAAAAAGATATCAGTATTTAATCTGAAACTAAATATATTGATCAAATTTAAAATCCCAAATACAGTATCTCACTGACCTAAAACATTTAACCAAAGACAAATCCATATTCATTATGAATGTTTCCGTTTCGATTTCTGAATTCCAGTCCTCATTTTGTTTCTTGACTTGAGTTATGCAGGTGTATTGAAAAATAAAACAGTTGAGAGATCGAATTGTTCAAGCACGGAACTATTAAAGTCATTGTTTAATGAGTTTCAGGGGATGATATTTTGTGGGTGGAGATGAAAAGTAATCATGCCCTTTTCAGTCAGCTGAGCATGACTTTGTTGACTTAACCTAGCTGTGTAAAGTGTAAAGATCCCCCCCCCCAGTTTACAGCAGCAGTCCGTGCCAGCAGAGCGGAACAGGTGCTGTGCTGTGCTGTGCACCTTTCACAGACAAGCGGACAAGCTCTCCCCAGGGAGGGCAGTGACATCACACGCACTATGGTGACCAGCTCCAGCAGTTACAATATCCTGCAGCGCAGCGTGAAGCATGCTGGCTTCTTTCACTGATCTATTATTTATTCTCCCATGTGACACACGTGACACCAGATCCTGCCCATCCCAAAGCAGGTAGCAAGCGCTCTGTATCCTGCCCAGCCCTAAACTGGTATGTTTTTCAGAGACTCCTAAAGAACCCCGCATGGAGAGTAGCCACCTGGAATACAGTGCCAGTAATGATATACCAGGCTCCTGGCGGTCAGAAAGGATACGAAGTAATGTATTACGTGCCCTGTTGGCCATACCGCACCTTCGGCCCTGTGGAGCTCCAGCGCCAGCTGCTCCTTGGCTTTGGCCTCCTCGTCAAGTCTCTCCTGCAGCTCCTCCTGCTGCCTCACCAGCTCACTAATTTCAGCATTGTGCCTGAATGACTCCCGCATCAGCTCCGTCTGGGTCACTTTGGCATGTTCAAGCTGGGAAAGACAATGAAGCCAGAAAATCCGACAATCATTACAAATATCTCCGCCTGCTGCCCCTTGGAGCGTAACATTCCTGAAGCTCCATCTACATAATTAAACTGTGTCACTATGGAGGCACTGGTGTGCCCAGTTTGGGGACAGCTAAACAAAACCCTCTTGTTTTCAGAATAGGATGCAGCACTTGACGAGAAAGAAGACCGGGGCATCTAGACCTTTTCATTTAATCAATATATGCATTTTAAAATTTTCTTTAAGTGGTTAAAGTTTAATCTTTAAAATCCTTGCACTCCTCATACCATATTGGTTTATACACAACCTGGAATACAGCAGGAATGCTCGGCCTATAAAGTTCCCTTTAAGGTAGAATATCAAAGATCACATACAGCGACTGTGTCTTCTCCTGAGAATATCCTTTTTCACTTCGAGCACGTATGAGCCTATAACTTCCAGAATAAAAAGTTCCAAAATACCTGCGCAGTGTAACGGTAAAGAAAGAGAAACTTTAAAAACTGATTTCACTTTGCTCTAAACATACAAACCTCCAAAAGCAGTTTTGCACCTGAATAACATACTAAAGCACTTTAACAAATAATTCTGTGTAATAGAGAAAATATAAAATTCTTGCACTTGCACTTACTGTGTAAGGAGGTGTTGGTAAAGATATTTTAGAGACCACTCTAAGGAGATGCCCATTTATCCTATGATTAATGTGCGAAATTTGGGTCTGCACCACAACTGCGTTTTTTTCATTTAAACTGGAGGGGAGAGGAAAGGGTCTCGGCAGCGGGACTCGAGATTCGACTTCATAGATGTCTTCATCCTGACCTTCGACCCACAGTGCCCCCAGAGAGTTTGATTTCCAGTATGTCCGATAAGAATCCATTCTGGACGACAAAGCTGCCTCCTGGGTCGCACTTCAGCTGCGGCACCTTGAGCTGGAAGCTGTGCCACTTCTGGAAGCACTTGGTAAGGATGAAAAGTGCCCAGGGTTTGAAGCTCCGTGAAAGGGCAACATTGCCGAGCTAAGCAACTGTCTCCACGGAGCTGCCACTAAGAACCTTAGGCAAATACAACCAGCTCACATGGGCAATCGCAATGCACACCGGGTCCCAGGTAAATATTAAGAAGATTAAGGTGTCAACAAACACTGAGCCTTGCAGGGTTTCAAAACAATTCCTTCATGAAGAAAGAACTGCAGTTCTCAGAATCCTTGCAGAGAGTACCTGTGGCTAAAGTGTATTCCAAATTGTTTCAAAAGTGTCAGACAGACGAAGACCAAACCCGGTCACAAACAGCTTTCCTTGTCCGCGCCGAAGCTCAGCCTGCGACGGCTTCTCACTCCCTCTGTGGGTCGAGACGTATCCCTGTTAGCAGATCCACGCCCCCAAGGCAACGGGGCGCCTGGGAAAGCTCGCAGGCCATCAATTACTTCCCGCAACAAGCAGCGGAGAGGGAGCACAAGGGCAGCACAGGGCCAGCACAAGTGCGGGACTCTTCCCAGAATGGAATTTCTCTGGTGAAGGGAGGGAAAGCCTGCCTGGCACTTCCTGAAACACAAGCATGTCCAGGATCTAGAGCTGCAGGGAAGACAGACGAGGAGGTGTGGCCTGCAGCCTTCAGGTAATTAGGCAGGTAGAGCCACAAGCTGGAGATCAGCCTTTGAGAAAAGCTCGTCTGACTGGATTCATTTTCCACGTCAACAGTTCTGACAGAGCTGCGTTTTCTTTAATGTTCCAAGAATGGTCCGCTTGTGCTTCGTGTAAACGTAGAGATTCAAAACTCATCTTTTAAAATAAACCTTGGGCTGTGGACTGTATTAAAACACTCAGCCCTGAAAGATGCAAAGTATGTATTTCAGAACGTCAGGGCTTCAGGCAGAATTCTATTCACCCAAGTTACAATAACAAAACTGAAGTCCTGAGCTGAAAATATGGGAATTTGTTTCTCAAAACACAAGTGTACAAGAGCAAATAGCAGTAACATTCTGAATTCTACTGTAAAACAATCTTCTTTGACTTTCATGTACAAGAATAAAACCACACTTTATGCCACAAGGGGACATTCTGTTATCATTACAGTTCATTCTTTAATGCTTTGGTGATTATGGAATAGACTCTAAAGGCAGACTTAGTCCTTTTTGGTCTGCAAAAAACTTGAGTTTCCTCAGTCTTGTGACACTTCACTGCATCATTCAGGTTTACATTCCTAAATAATCCTAAAGAAGAATTGTATACAATAACTATTTTCAACACAATTCTTAACCTCCAATTATCGCTTGTTGAAACTGAAAGCTTTAAAGTCACAACCTAACAAGGGACATGAAACCTGAGGTGGAAATTGATATGATTCTTTGTAATCTGTAATGCAATTCACAAAGCTTCTTGTAGGAAATGTTATATAACATTAATGGTAATTTAAATACTGAATGGCAACATATAGTTTAAGAACCGCAACAGCTACTGATGGCTGAGTACAATTAGGTATTGTGTTTCTGAAAAAAACATCTGAAGACCCTCACAGCAATGCTTTCATATGACTGGTACTGTTGCAAGGACACTGATGTGTATTAATAATTAACAGCATAAATGTCAAAGATCAAAATCTTTATTGCTGAACGGAGAGATCTGAGAAAAGTTGGGACTGCAGGAGGTAGAAATAATCATGGAGTTTGACATTGCTGCATGACATCAAGCAGTGTAAAAGAGATTTATAGGAAAGCAACAATCTTAAGTCCTACAGGCCGCAATGGAGTTAGAAAACAGAGACACTTACCTTTAGGACATACTTGAAAAAAATATATATAGCTGGGAAATGTGCTACTCAGATTAGTTTCTGGTTAGAAACAGACAAATATTTATTTTCGTTTTTCCTGGGCTGGATTTTACTGAAAAACATTATTAACCACTGATCCATCCATTAACAACAGCTAATGCATCCCAGAGGGCTGCTCTTAATGAACATTGAGAGAACATGCAAACGTCAGACAGAAAGCTCCAGGCTGGAATTAAGCCTAGGACACAAGAGCTTTAGTAAGCAGCACTACTAACTACCACATCACCCTCAGTACAATGAAGTGTAGGATATTCAGGTATTAATATACATCAAAAACCGCATTTAAATACAGTACTCCAGTACATTTTGTTGATTTAAGGCAGAATGTTGATTCTTTTTCAGCAGCAGAGGTCAGAGTACACCTTCATTCCAATATTTTATTAGGCCCGAGGAACGGTTTACAGTGGCTACATAAATGCAGGAGGTGGATATTAACCTGCTCATTTTATCACATGTTGAGCAAAACACTACTGAGTTCTTAATAACGTGTTGTGCAATGCAAATGCAAAGCTGTTTCTAGGGTTGTACTGACATGGTGAGAATTAAAAAGGCCAAACTACTTTCTACTGTTGAGGACACAAAACATGAAAATGAACAACCTAGCCAGCCACTCTGAAACAGATGCATTCGAAATTCTGAAAGTTATTGACAAAGTCAAGCCAAGGGTATATTCAAGGAATACCTGCAAAACTATCACTCCAGGAAGCAAGTGCATTTGGGGCTTCAAATAGGTAACATTGCTAACAGTTAGGTTATGGAAGCTGATTCCTGGAATCCTTCCAGTAATGCAGCTACTAGCTAACAGCTACTAGCAACCATATGATTGAGACTTGCCGAAGGGTCTATTCATTTGTAACCTTTCTTATGTTCTTATGTGGGGGTCCTGATATTTGTAGCCATGTAGGTTAACATGCCTAATTCAAGGATATAGGCAAAAAAAGGACAATATATTTCAAGTATAATACAAGTACAAGAACAACCATCATACTATCATATTAGACACTGAGAAAGCAGGATGGAATCCAGACTGGGCCTGTCATTTATTGTTGTTGTGTAGCAAAACTAGTGCAACAGCAAGACTGCATAGGCAGTCACTGTCCTTGCCAGCTTAGCGGTTAATATCTGTTCATTGACACTTAAACGTTGTTGTCCCTTGTAGACTTATAGGCCAAATATATGACTGTATGTGTGTCTTTTGTTTTTCCAGGTACTGTAAGTGTTTGATTGGAGTGGTGAACCTTTCAGATCAACAACAGCCAGACATAAAAGGCCCCAAAAGTGTGGCATAAAAGTGGCATAAACATAGGTCAAAGAAACTGTTCTAGCTAAGAAACACAAAGACTTATTCTTGGAAATGTCAACAAAAGCTCAAAAACCCTGTTAGTAAAACTGACAAATTCAGGACGTGGGAAGTCTCCGAGCTTTCTTTTCCCTCAATGAAACTTAAGGCTGGTAGTACCTGATTTGTTGTTTCAGTGATGGCCTCCAGCAGTTTCTCCAATGCTCCCTGGAGCCGCGAGCTGATGCTCATTAGGTACTCCTCGTTCTCCAGCTGGAGGTCAGCTCCTTGAAACAGGCTGTCTGTGAGCCCCTGAGACAACTCCAGGCCCTCTTCAGTCTCCCCTGACCACACACTCCCACTGCCATGACAGGACTCTGAGGAAGCATCTTGAAACAAAGCAAGAGCAAGAGTGGGCATTCAGACTGGACAAATCACATCTGCGGGACTCAAGACAGGATTACTCTATGACTTCTGTGACTGTGAAAACGATTAGGAGTACTATGCTGACCACAAAAGCAGATTTCATCATACTTAGATGCATGTTTTGAAGGGGAGAATTTGACAAGGGGGTGAATAAAAACAACTTGATCTTTATTCTTCTAATCCCCAACACGCCAGCATTGCGCACCAAAGTAACGTTTACCGCAGTTCTCCAAACCTGATATCAGTGGCAAAGGAAAAACAAGGAAGATAATCAAACCTATGTTGGTCTTCAAAAATAAATTATATAAAAAAACCTAGGAATCATATAACATTTTGTAATGATTCCTGCTGATTCCAGTTCATGTGGTATTCTGAAACACTCTATGCCACCAGAGGGCTTCTCACTTTCACTCAGCTGTGACAGGATGCTGCCTCCCGAGTATAACTAATGGTTGCATGCAGACCTGTGGCCTCACAGAAACCTTTCACTAGCATACGAAATGATTAGTTGTAAAAGACATTTCAACTGCTATTCCAAATTCGGAGAGCTAAGCATCCTAATGTTATGCACATAAAACAAGCTCAACCATGCACAGTGAGCCACTTCAAACACACTTGCTACATTTGCACAATTTACAGAGCATAATAAACCATCCACCTAACTCAAATTACTTTACTGCCTATTAAAATTCCAGGGTCTTCCACCCTGCCTGAGAAAGACAGGCAATGGCAAAGACATTTTAGCTGTGCAGAGAGGTATTAAAAATGCACACAATAATATTACATCTAAATGAGGTTCACATGCTGTCTTAGCCAAGGAAGTCACAGAAAATTTAAAAACATTTATGCTAAAATTCAAATTAATTCTACAAGGAAAATTCACAGAACGCATACTTAAAACACATATTATTCATTTTCCATTACCAAAACTATTCTAGCAGCCTATTTAGACAGGGGTAATACTAACTTTTAACTTCAAAAAAGCAAATGTAGTAACAAATCAGTAAAAATGGTGGTATTGCTGACCCAAGTAAATATAGATCAATAGGCCTTATCTTCTATTACAAGCAAGTCAATGGCAGAGAATCATCTCTATGGCAGTAAAGTTTGAAAGGATAGTCAAAGTAAACTTAGAATGTATAGGTTTTGCTTAACCAACCTGTTTCAGTGCTTGTTCAAAGAAACAGCAGTGATAGATACAAACAGGGCAAAATGCATTTAAATTTTTAGTAGGCTTTTGCTAAAGTTCCCAATAAAAGAAATCTGCACATTTCAGGCATTCCTGGTAATGTGCATATCTGGATTGATAACTGACAGAATACTGATAAAGGACAGAATACAGACAAGGGGTGCATGCTGAAATAGGGGTGATATACTGCAATTACAGGAGCACCACAGGGAACTGTAGTAAATCCAGGCCTCTTCCTAATTTCCATTAATAATCCAGAGCATGGTATAGTTAGGAAACTAAGTTTACAATCAATACCAAAAAAGGATGATCGGCAAATACTGGAGAGGATGAATTTCAAGAAGATTTAGAGCAAAGGGGCAAACACATGGCAGGCCACATTTGATATATACAGGATGTAACATGGAAGAAGGAAAAATTATAGATATAAAATAGGGAGCATTGAACAAGGTTTTGGTGTTGATATTGTTGCATCATTTTAAACTGCTAGAAAATGTGTCGGAAAGTAGCAAAATGAAAATGGAAATAAAAGTGTAGAATAAACCAGGGTATGTTATCTAATTGTTCAATGTACAAAGAAATTGTATTTCTAACATCACATTTAAAATAATGTGTACAGTTTTGTTCACCGTAGTACATTGCTGTCCTGGATCCTCTCATGTCTGTTACAGATTCATTGCCTTAGATTTTTCAAACTAAGAAGTACTCTTTTCTGACATTACTCATTCGTTATAGTAGTCCAATTACAATGTTGACTGCTAGCTGTCTGGGGAATTGTTTGGGAGTGTAATTTCATGACTTACTGAAAGGAAATCTAGTTTAAATGCCACATAACAGGAATCCTATACCACAGTCTTTACTCTGGATATGCTGGGATGATCCTTACACTGCTGTGATAACTAGCCATATGGATTGAGAAAAATACATCTCTTATTAGGCAACTAAGCTGCTTTCCTTGAGAGGATAAACTGATTTGTTTGAAGAACTGAAGGAGTTGTGTAAAGGATTGGCACACTGTGGAACTTAGCATAATAGGAACTGATGCATGGGGAGTCAACTTGTCTTTATGGGCACAGTGCAATAGTATCGAGTTCTACAGTAGTAAACAGTATGGAGGTCCATCATTGTAGTAAAGACAGGAAATTCTTATCTTCTAAAACATTATAGGCCAAGTTTCTAGTACTGTTTTCCCTAGTAAAAATGTTGAAATGAAGGCCCAGATAAACGAAGGACACTCAATTATTAGGCATATTCATTTTGGGAGAAATAACCATTCTGAAAAAAACAACCTTTGACTACAGACCCCTGAAATCTTTTTTTCCCCAAAGAGACTGTACTGCAAGATATTGGTGACTGCAGCCGTCAGCGTGTCCGTGAGGGAGAGAGCGATACACACCTCCCCCAGGCCCAGCAGCTGATCTTAGCTGAGGCTGTCCTCTGCTGGACGCGTCCAGCAGTCCCTCAACATGACGCCCAATCGTCTCCTCAGCCGCGGCAGTGGTCTTCAGCACGTCGCGCAGAACCTGCCGCAGACGCTCATTGGCCTTTCTTAAGACATTCCTGACGTGGAGGAGAGAAAACCACACATTTCAGCACAACGCTACCGTTGTTCTGATGCAGCCAAAGACAACTCAAGACAAATGCTAATGGTATCCGTGTGCAGAACACCTTCTCAGTCTACTGTCTGGAATGCTACAAACATGAGTTACATCCTTTCTCGGGAATTCCATGGGACAAATTTTGGAAAGCTACACTGCCACAGGACAAACACGGTATAGCAGAAGGAGAGCATCACCCTATAGGCGGAAATACAGCAACTTCCATCCTCAACCATGAGGACACCATCGGGAACCATGATACAGAGAAGTTTTCTTCCTAAGGTTCTGTATAATACATGCAGCATATATGCTGGGTATAAAAGAACATATCAGAAGTCCCCTGGTATCAGACCATATCAGACTGTTCCCTGGCATACAGTATTTGAATAATTATCACTACCTGCTTATCTCTGCAAATCATTAAAATTACTAAAGGGCTTCTGATGACAATGGGGCCTTGTAACATTAAACAAAATATTTGTCTGGTTTCACTATGATAATGCATTCTGGACCAGCAGCAAAAAAAAAAGTAAAATACTAACTTATTTTCTAGACATAAAATTGCAAAAAATACACTTTCTTTATTTTAGTTTTAAAAAATTCATTAGAAAAACAACAAAAAAGAAAAGGTTATTTACAAAAGTCTGACACTTCATTTTAAATATTGCACATCTGTCTTATAATAAGCCAGTATTATAATAAGGTTAGTATTAACCACTATGTTGTAAATGTCAGACACAGTTTTAAGTTATCTATAAAAACTACTCTACTGCAGATGCCCCAAGTTTCTGAGAAAAGGCAGTTCCCTACATTTTTTTCAGAATTAATGAAAAATCAAAAGTCCAAGCTGTTTTGTGAACTTCCATCAAGAAACTATTCAAACCTTTCAGTTGTGTCACCATCAGGAGCAGGGTGCTCTGTCTTTCCTGGACCTTCTGCTGAAGTTTCGGGATGAGTTTTCTTTTCCTCATCTCCCTGCTTGTTTTCTTCCTCATTCTGTGACAACGACCGGAGAGGCAGAAAAGACAAAAAGGACAACAAACCCGTCATGCTATCCTCACTTGCTTTCTAGAACCTTTCCTCCCTGGCAAACTAGAATTGAAACAGTTACATTTACTTAAGTTAAGAGGACAGCAAGAATGTGCTTCTTCAGTAAAACCTGGTGCAGACAGGTGGCATCAACAGAGATTAATGTTTAGGCAGTGTCTCTGCAAGGCTGGAAAGCAGAAACATTCCCGTCTGCTTGCTGTCATAGCAACAGTTGCACCTGTAAAGCACTACAGAGGACACACGCTCCACCTATCAGCTGGTATGCAGAAGTGCACGACAAGATCGTTCAAGACTGGTGATCCTATTTAGAGCAGGCTCGCTTCCCTAACCTGACGGCACTAAGTGCAGAAATTCACAAACTCCTGCATCTTTTTGGAGATCTGTGCAAAGAGTATCAAGTTACCTGCTCAGTCTGTGTGCTTCTGCTTTGCAGTGCAGGGCCATACTCCTCCTGTCGTACAGTCTCTGTGCCCTCTCTTCTTGGCTTTGCCTAAATAAGAGTTCAATTCTTTGTAATTTAACTGAATGGAAGAGTTGTGCATATACTTTTTTTGAAAATGGGTCTAAATGTAAAATAATTCTACCTTTGCAAATCTGTAGGATATATGTTTAAAGTATTGTGAAGCTGCAATAAAATATATACCTTTAAAGAAAAATTAGGGCAATTAATTTAAAAAAACCTTTTGCAGTAGATATGATTTGCAACTCCTGTATGGTGCCATAAATATAATCTTAAATGTAAAAATGAAAATACTGAAATGCAAAAACGCCAAGCCAAATGTGACCAGCAAATATTTTCAAAACCGGGACAGCCTGTATAACTTTTATGAAGAATACATTTTTCCTGTAAAGGCTGACATTAGAGATCATCACCAAAATACGTGATTCGTGGTCATTGTATGTTACTTATCGGCTACTTAGAAAATAAAGACTTAAATCCAAACTAGACAGTTCATAAGAAACAATAGAGTTACAGGTTTGTTAGGGCACTGTTTGCCACATGGTAGGGTTTCTTGCCTGAACTACAGACTCTTTGCACTGAGGAGGTCTGCAGGATTACTGTTGCCTCGTGGTTGGCGGGGAGACGCACCTGAGCGAGCTGTGTTCTCCGGCTGTCCAGCTCCGCTCTGCGGGAGACCTGCTCCTCCTGCTGCCTGTCTAGCGGTGTGTGGGCCACCCTCAGGGCCTGCGCCGCCTGCAGGTGCTCCTGCTTCCGGTTCTGGCACAGATCTTCCGCCAGGCCAGCGGTGGCCACCTGCAGCACACACAGCACTGAGGACACCTTCCACACAGTGATTCCTTTTCAAATAATTATGAGTCACAACTGCAAGAACAGTAATTCAATCGCTCCAGTCTCTAGGAACAGAGACGCAAAGACATGCAAAAAGGGGACAAAAATTCCCATGTCACCAAAAAAGGCTTTGGTCACCTAAAGTCACTCTGTATAATTATATGGGTTAAGGCTAAGCCCTGTTTAATATTTCCGTATTTATATTTCAGCATTGCATAGAATATTACTAGTAAGACGAAGAACATAAACACAGTGTCATGAAGATGGATGCTGAAAAAAGCTTGGAAAAAATAATGGAATGCCCGACATGACTGCCTCCATAGCCTCAGACTGTGCTGGTGTGTTGTTCAAATGCCATGGCAACTTTCAACCTCAGTCTGCCTGTCAGTTTGTTAGAAAAGAGTCTTATTTACGGTAAGTAAAAAGATCAAGGTGCACATTGCAGTCTTAAACGCTTACCTTACTTCCCTGAAGGACAGGTTCTTGTGTGATCACAGACTCAAGAGGCAGTATGATACTCGTGTCCTCTGAGTGTTTTGGGGATCCTCCCTCAGTATCGGAGAACTGGCACTCTTTGTCAAGCATCAGTGGAGCGCCTCTAGTCTGCTGCAGCTGCTTGGTCAACGATAGGATTTCAGCAGTCTTTTCTTGCAGTTGTTTGCTCAGTGCGGCCTTTTCTTCCAAAAGCCTCCTCTCCGAGTCCTTATTCTTCTGCTCCAGAGCAAGTCCCGGCTCCTCGCTGGAAGGGTCCGTTTCCGCCTCGCCTTCTCCCTCCGGGTCTCCCGCCAGCGTCTGCATCTCGGTCGTCGTCTCCCTTGCTTGCTTGTTAAGTCTTGCCAGCTCGGTCTGCTGAGCAAATTCAACCGACATCTGCACGATCACCTGCTCGCACAAAAAACAGACATGTAAGACACCCAATCAATAAGACCAATAAATCAATAGTTCGTGTACTATTTGCTTTTGCTTATGGAAAAAGTAGCCATGTTCATAGAGAATGACCATGAGTAAAATAAACATCTTAAATTTCACAATTATCAATTAATTTTAAACATTCCAAGAGCTTTAGATAATTAAAATATTTACATTTTAATTATTATTAAAAACGGAAATTCAGCTCCCTAGTCCAGTATATCTCCAAAGACCTCACAGTCTCCCAGGGCTAGCCAGGCAATGGCCAAGCACAGAGCTTTTTCATACAGTATATGCTAATACAGCAGATAAAATAAATGATACCTTTGCTACTTCCTCCTCAGTCCTTTCTCTGTGCCGTTTCTCCAGTTCCTGAATATTTCTGATGAGGTCCTCTTCTTCAGTGTCAGGGCCCTCAATGGACCGGACTCCTCCTTTTAAGCTCTCTGGGCCTGAGTCTGAGACTTCCTCTTGCAGAGCTTGCTGTTTGCTTAGTCTCAGCGCCAGCAGTTCCAGCTCTGCCCTGTGCTGCTCCTTCAGAGCAGAGACCTCCTGGACATATTTGGCGTACAAGGCTTTTCTCAAGGTCTGCAGCTGATGGGTCAGTCCAACAGACTTAAGTGGATAGTTTAGGGACACTTCCAATTCAATATCATCCAGCTGAAAATAAAATATATATTATTGATCTCACCATTTAAAAAAAAAAGAGTGCTGTACTGTATATTTAAATAGCTCCTATATAATTCTGTCGAAAAATCAATCCCTACAAGAATAATAAAATACACTGAAATTGTACACATCAAGCAAAAACAACCAAATAATTCACACTAATAGTTGATGTTGTGTGTCTCAAACTCCCAAAACAATAGCAGCATGCAAAATTGAGCAGCTCATCACACACCAGTGGCTGGAGAAGAGAGCTGTGCTTTAAGAGTGCGTCTTTAAAATTGATTGAATCATCCATGCAAGAGAAATTGCTCTTTCATGCAGATGGGAAATTACAGCCATGTTCAGGTTACTGAATTTCAGTTTGTTTTTTCATCAACAAATTCATCATAACATAGCCTCTTTTACATTGTGCTCCCATGTAAAGATATAAGACAAGAAAATGCCCCAGGCAGTATCCCATCTATTCATAATGGCTCACTGAATCTTTTAATTTAAATATGGATTTTGTTTCAAACACACCATTAAGTTACAGACTTCTAAAGTAAGCAATAAATACTGTTCACTTATATGATGCAAGGAAGTCAAAATTATTTTAAAAGGAACAAAAAATACCTTTAGTTCTTCAATGCTTTGCATTTCCTTTTGCTCAAAAAGCTGGGTTTCACTTGAAATACTGAAAGACAATTTTAAACCTCCAGGTCAAGCTTACTGTTTGCACTGACATCTCACAAAACACAGAGACATTTTGTGAATTTTGACATATTCAATGCTGCTGGTGTTTGGAACAATTTCACTTAGAATAAAGCAAGCTTTTAATTCTTTATTTCATCAAGGTTCATAACATTTTGTACTGCATATTTTTACCATTTTAAACACTTTCAAGACTTTACAAAGTCTTAAACAAATAAAAATAAAGGAAATATACATGAAGAAAAAGCAATAGGTAAACTGTAGAACAGAGAAACATTTCTTATATTTCTTTTCAAACGTGTTAAAATTAACTTTTATGATGGTGAGCAAAAAAATCTATCTCCTTTAATGCCAGCAGAGGGCATCACAACATCAATCGGGTTTTGCTGCAAAGTCCTTAACACCAGCTGCCAATTTTGAACTTCCCTGTGTCCTGATATGACAGGGTTTCTCAGACGTTTTGAGTGGCAGACCACTTTTCAAGCAATCGCTTGATAAAGATGCCCAAATTAACTCCTAAACCGAACCAACATTAAATAATTTCAAAATACAAGTTGGAATGATATTCTACCAAATGTGGAGTTGCACATACGCAAATGCAGTGTATGATTTGCCTATAGTGATGAAGCAACAATGCGCACTGCCTAGCAGTGTTGATTTTAAATACTACAACCGTATACTAAAAGGGTGAAAAGTTTCCCTTGTTTTCCTGATTTTGAATCGAAGAAGTCTTGGAACTCCAGTTCACTGTTTTTGGAATATCTACAAATATAACTAAGCTTGTACAGGAAATATTTTAGATTGTAACATCTAGTGAGGAAGCAAACACTGCCGTATTAGTGGAATTTAGTTCACTATATATGCACATGCTTTTAAATATATTTTATACTAAATTTATGTGTAAGATTACTTACAAATAGAACTATTTAGCTTTTGTTGTTTCACAAAACCATGGAGGGTGGAACCATATAAAGAGAACTTTATTAACATCTTTTGCTTGTATAAAGTCAAAGTTGGTAGCCACAGACTGCTGTTTTGTCCTTATCAATGTCCATGACATAGCTGACATTAACCAGCGCACTGACTATATTTGTGTATACTCCACAAGAACCCTTCAGGTTTACAGTGTTTTCATAGTGACTGTATGCTCTTAAAAACACTACAGGAAGAGCAAATTAATATTAATTCCTATAATTCACAGCAAATGCTTGCTCTATAAAGGTTACCATCACCATCGTCATCAGTCTCTTTGGCAGCACTGCCCCTTGGGGCTGATTGCTTGCTTCACCATTCTTTCCCATATTGCTGTGTCTAGTGCCAGTTATCTAAGGCTATGTAGATTCTTCTATATCAGACAGACACTCTCTTGATAAGCATCCATTTTGTTCTTCCCTGACATGATTCCAAACACTGCTGCCTTTGTCAGCCTGTCATTGTACATTCTGCAGATGTGTACAAACAGACCACTCTATTCCTCATAATTAAAAATATATTTTCAAATACTCATACTAACTGGAGTCTCTGTGAAACTGGTCTGCAGAATGAGCAAATGGTCTTTAAAAACCATAAGCAACTAAAGGTAACTGTGTGACTACTACTGTGTATATAGCTCTAAATTGCCTGTAAAGAAGAGATTTAATGTAATAAAATTAAACTACATGGGTAAGTGCAGAGACCTCTGGAAGCAGGCAGGACAGCACATAATTAAACTGTACTTCAAAATTACTAATGAGTCTGCTAAGGGTATTCCCATTACCCTAGCTGAATAGTTGACAATCTAGAATTTCCCTGTGTCTTGGTATCAGATCACTCTACTCTGATATGCACTCATGCTCTCTCTGCTTGAGACAAAGCACAAAGAACATGACCACGATCTTCATAAATCTTTAAATACCAGTGGGAAGTAATAAAATATCACTTTCTTACCTAAAGTCTTCAAATTCATGTGAACCAGATATTGTTAAAAAAAAATGTACCCATTCTACAGTACCCATTAATACTGGGTTAAATTAAAAAATTCAGAACCTTTAAAAAACATTTGATAATAGTAAAGAATGGAACATAAGTCATAAAACCCCAAGTTAAATATCACACTATGCTGTTCAAATCAATCAAAAAATATATATTTTTAGATAAACGGTATATGATTTAGAAACCAATGTTCACCTTCAAATAATCCTCAAGATAACTGCTTGAAGAAACTCTGAAAAATGTGAATTAGCATACCAATACTTTGTGGTTACTTTAAAAGAGAAAACTGTATGCTTTGTAGAATTGCGAAGCCAGCTGCACATTTGAGTATTTCCTTACCTGCACTGCGCCTCCTGCAGCCTCTGCTGGAGAAGGACGAGCTCTGTGGTGTATCTGTCCTCCATGTCCCTGGCCTGCTGCTGATAATAAACCCGGAGACGCTCGATTTCCTGGCGGTGCTGCTCCTCCAGCTGAGCCTGCCGCTGATGAAACTCTGTTTTCAGCTTCTCGACCTCCTCAAGATGGGCCGACCGCACCTTCAGCTGCTCCTTGAGATCTAAGCGATTGAAGGAACAAATTTCTCACACAAGTGGATACATTTAAATCATCTACCCGTAAATTTCATCCAATGGAGTTTTCCCGCTTATGTCCTACAGTGCGTGTTTGACTGTTGATCCTGAATAAGTCCACTGAGTTCACTGTATCTCTGCCCAAATCCTCAAAGGCACAGACAAAATCAACCCTGACTTCTTCAGGATCGACAGTGAAAACCAGAAGCAGTGGAACTATGGTTTTAAATGTACCTTCACAATTACAGGAGGCACTTTTTTATATAAGTTTGTGGAAGTAAGGAACGAGTTCCTAGCCATGTTGCTGAAGCTAATTACTTGGCTTTTTTCAAGAAAGAGCTGGATGAGCTCCTCTGTTCAATTAATTACAGTACGACTAAACGGCTGATCTTTAGTTCATTAGACACCTTACTTCTAAAGAGATTTTACCTGGACATTGAATTGATGATCAAAGCCACAAAGAAAATAGCATGAATCTAAAATATATCTTAACAAAAAATAATATGATTTACAATTAACTTGACAAATAATAGCTGTGAAAATGTGCAACAACTACAGTATACAATGATTACAGATTTGTCACATACCATAACCATGCAGGAGCAATTCTGCAGTGTATTGGTTTACTCAGAAAAGAACAGAAATGTTTTATACAAGGCTTCAAACATTATAATATATTTTCATGAGGAATAATGACTAATAAAAGTGAATCTTTCCATATTGTTAAACATCAATGCACCATTTAACCATTAATCAGATCAGTGCTGGCAGGCTAAAAGGAAAGTCTATCAATTAAAAAAATAATAATTCTTATGTACAAATTACCATTCAGATCCTGAGAGCTGGCACGAGAGCTATCAATTTGCATTCGAAGGCTGGCAATTTCCTTTTCGCTCTGATGTCTGAGCTCATCATATGCTGTCTGAAGCTCTTCCAGCTGAAAACAAAATGACAAGTTAGATTTGTATGGGGAAAATGTTTGAAGTATCTTATTTTCCATCAATGAATCAATTATATACTGTATATCCAAAACACAATTAAGCACAATGTTGTGCAACAGCGCCAGCTGCATCAGTTTTGCTGGACCAAACCGAGATTGGCACAATGCTGCAGTTAATGCAAAATCTTATTTTGAAATGGGCAAACCTCAGTATTTGATCACAAATTCAACTGCAGCCAGTAAGGAAGAAATCCACCATACCTTATTGCAGTCAGATGTCAGTAAGGACTGAAGTTCTGTCAGGTGATTATATTCCTGCAAAATCCTGTCCTTGAGCATATGTAGACTTGTATGCAATTCTAAAATTAAAGTAAAAAAGCAAAGTTTGGAGATGTTTGAACCCATCTGTTCCATGAATGGCCTTTTTTCTGTTTTCAAAGTAATGTCACCAGTCACTAACAATGACTAAATTAATATGCGAGCGTAAAACATACCTTTTGCTTCTTGAAGTAATGAACCAGGATCTTCAGTTTTCCTTTCACCGGGTTTCTCTGCACTCTTCGGCTCTGCAGTTTCTTTGAACTGAAGTGGCACTAAGTAGTCTTCTCCCAGAACTTTGGACAGTGACTAAAAGCCCATTTCAAATAATTATTCAATATACAGTCGATGGACAGTTGGTGTGATGAGTTTCATAGTTTCGATTTCACAGTGCAATAACAGCTGATTGACAGGACCTGCAATTGTACTGCTGCAGTATACATTTTTTTTATTCTTACACGAAATACTGCTATTTACACTTTTCAGTTTAGAAAACTGCTATCACTGTACTTGACAGTTTTCACTTGAGTTTTCAGAAGCCATTATTTGTCTCCGTTTCTCCTTCGCAGCTACTGGAGTGTTCAGAATTTAATCTTACGAAGAAACAATTACTCATGATTTTACAGTATTCAAAATTGATATAACACTGAAAAACTCGAATACCAAACTGCAGTGCTCCAAAGAATAACCTGCATAAACCTTTATTTATAAAGCTGATATGTCACCAATCAAAACTGGCAAATCGTAACCAACATATTGTGGCGAATATTTTACCAGAATCAGTTGCGTGCATTCTTCAGATACCATGCTGATAAACCTCTGGTGCTTCGAAGATCTTGACTCAGCTTCATAATCTAAAAAAATCACAATATTGGAGAATCAGTAACTTCTACAAGACATGGTCATATTTTGGTCACGATTTAAATTTTTTCTGCATTCCATCTTTAAAATGTATCAAAGTCCTGGCCAGAGATGAGAGAAAAGGACCACCTTCTAAAACTCAGATTACTGCACCACTCAACACATCTCAGAGTTTTTTCTTTGGACTGAAAACCTTCATAACCCCACATTCATCTTACAAATGGGCTTACAAATCTATGCCACAACTAGGCTGTATCCATGCAAACCCCTCAAATCCATAATCAACGACTTTAAGATTTTTAATAAGAAAGCATTTGCCCCTGTAGGGAAAAGACAACAAATTAATCAAACATAAATGTTTAATAATGAACTGGATTGGGATATGTGCTACAGTTCCCAGAAATTTTTACTGTAAGAGGACTGGAAGACTAGTTTACTGTATATAGCTGCACCTCCCTAGTATTTTATTTCTTCCTACTTATCCTGTGTGTCCCATGACAGTCCAGAATGTTGTTTCCTAAGGCTATTACTTGCCCGCATTATAATGACTCCTGAGCAGACATCACAAATTGGATTTAAAGAGGTGTACAAATAAAATAAAGTTCATTGGCAAAAGGGAGAATAGATAGCACACATAAGTAAAGTAGCAAAACCAACTATGAACATGTTTTGCACATTATGCACCGTGATCTGGTGCTACCAGATGGACTGTAGTTGTACTTCTACAGTAGACCTGACAAAACAGAAAAATAAAATGTGAACTCAATGGGTCTTTTTATTCTGTTCCCAAATAAAAACAAGCTGTGGAGAGTTTGCAAACCCAGAATGGGTTATGTGCTCCATGTTGAAAAAACTAAGCAGGACACACTGACCAGGTAGCAGCCGCATGAATGATGGATCAAAGGGATGCCAGCAGCTGTGATGTTCTTTTTCCTACACAGAATCTGCTCCAGGCCAGCGCTCCTCTCACCTGGTTTTTGTTCTTTCAAGTGCTGCAGCTCCTGCTGGTGCTTTTCATGGAGCTGCTGTACCTCCTGCGCGTGCCTGCCCACGAGGCTCTCTTCAAGGCTGTGCAGGCAGGCCTCCTTCTCAGCTAGCAGGCTCTCTCTCAGGAGCTCCAGCTGTGCTGCACAGATCTGGGAGAGACTGATGCGCTGGGCCTCCATCTGCAGCCTGAGCTCGTCCTGTGGGGAGTGGTGACAGACTCTCGCTTGGTGCTCCTGGTCTTCATTTTCACATCAACGCAACGAAAACAGCAAGCTAGCTAAACCTGCCATGCTCAGAATCAGGTTGCCTCACTTGACAATGGGCAAAAAAGCCAGTTATGAAACGGAACCTGCCATAATGTTACTGTACATCTATTATAAAAAAATACCTGTGATTTGTCAATTAGGCTAAGGCTATGCTTTAGAAACTTACACTGGGGCTGGATGTACATGCACGTGCATATTAATCTTACAGAACATCACTTCATATCATCGCTCAATAACAAATATAAATCATTTTACATCTAATTTAGGCCAACAAATGTCAACACCTCCAGCAACATAATAGAATAATGTAAAAACATAAGAAGAATTACATTAAAGTCAATATTTACTTGTGACAGTGAAATAACAATCTCAAATGAATTTCACACTGATGATCTATTTCCCAGTCAATAGTATTCCAAGCTTCTCGTTTAAAGAAGGCTGTGCAAAACTCCGTTTTAGAGTGACAAATGTGTCACAACTGGAGACTTACATTCAACAGCACCTGCTTCTCGTCCATTTCTGCCAGATCTGCTGTGCAGTGTGTTATCTGTTCATCTCGAGAAAGGACCTCATGATCTACCAGACTCTTTTCATCCTACAAAAAACAGTCCACCATTATTGCCTTCAAAAGCTACATGAACATGATTGAATTCAAAAGAACAGGATTGAATTCCTCTTGTAAGAGTGTTCTCTCTAACAGAGATAGTAACTGAACTATGTTAGTAACATAATTAATAATCAAGTAAAGTTAGTATGGCACTGGTATGTTCTAATGAAGCTGCTAAATACACAAGTGTTCTATTGTATGTAAATGCAGCAGTTACACAATGTTATTGTAATAATCCAATTATAATGTTACTTTATTTTGAATGACTACATGATCTATGTAGTCATAGATGCCAAGAAGATGCCTATTTTGGTGCCAAATGCCAGCTACCATGAGCAGGCAGTTGACAAAATATATTAAAAATTAATATATTTAATACATTACAAAATATTCTGAAATTAATCAATGCACGCTACAAAACAGAAGTGACTGGGATTTTCCATGCAAGTCATAGTTTAAGAGGTAAAATGTGTTCAACAAAGAAGAAAGACAAGAACCACCCTTCTAAAATTTAGATTAAGACACTGATATTCACTAATGTCCTGGAATAACAAAAGTCCTCAATAAGGAACAACCTGGAAAAAGTGGTAATAAAGACCAAATAAGTGGACAATTAAGTCACTTAATTCAAGTCATTGAGAATCCAGGGGGGAATGACAACAAGAAGACACCGCAGGCCTCCTGGTACTTTGCAATTCTTCCCAAACTTTGTTGTTCGCTTTAATTCAACACTTCAACCCCACGTTCGGTTAATATGGCAGCACTACAGCGCATCTACAGATATCTATTAATTCCATATTCATTACATTAAGATATATCATCACGTAGAGGAGGGGGTCTGTAACCATTAAAATAGTTTGTAACAATAAGCAATAATTAGAACATTTTCTGATTAAACATTCTTCAAATAATGAATGACGAAGCTATAGTGAGAGGCATTTGACGCTTTGCAGTACTTGTTAATAATTTCAAAAGAAAAAGTAGGAAAATTAAAATTCCTATTCAGGTTTTATGATTAACAACAAGTTACTTGTATAACTTGTGTAACAAAATCCTCACAAAATAGAGAAATCTTATTCTGTATATTAAAGTAAATGAAATCAAACTCCCTAGAACAACATATCCTATTCCCTGAGGCACACACTAATGCAGTAGTGAAGATTACCTTCAGGACACAATGCCATCACAAGCTGACAGCTATTATCAATTTCTGAATCCAGTTTTTTTGCTTAGGGTGCTTTAGTGAAGGTCAAGCACTTCAATGTATCGTCTCCACACCAAAGGCTCTGAGTTTCCAGGCAATTTGTAATTAAAATTCTGTCAATTGCCGACAGCAGAAACCATTCAGACTGCAGTGAACAGCCTTCAGATTGTACTTACAGGCAGACGTGTCAAAATAAACAAAGACGCATTTGCAAAAATAACCATGCAGCAACTTGTTCATTAAACTACACTCCAAAATCAAATGCATGCCTACCAGCAATACAGAAACAGGCATTTTATCCTTATAATAGTTTTTTATATGCAATAAAATATCTATAAAACCCTGTATCAATAACTTAAATCCATGACATTATTCTTCATTTTTATTTATCAAAAACATACGTTAATTCCTCAAAGATTCAATTATACAGGAACATGAGGAAAAACATAAAGCAAACAATACATTTTTGTATTGTACTTTGAGGAAAAAAATACTGAATATAATCTGAACTACATCTTTAACGGTATTTAAAGTGAATTTCTTGTGAGGGTGTTCTGCAGGCTTCTTTCCGAGATTGTGTATCTTTCTACCACCATGAAATACACAGGCCAGATCGCTTACCTGTTTCAACATGCTGCCTGCCACTTTCTCTTCATCGCGCTTTCCCGGGCACGTCTCTCCTTCGCCGCCTGAGAGCTGCCGTGTCCTCAGCCTCTCATTCAAAGCGACTATCTCTTGCTCGGCAGCAGTCAGTGCCTTTTCTCTCTCCTCGAGTTTCTTGTGCAGGGATTCTTCCAGCAGGGCTTTCTGCTGCACCAGCTCGGCCAAGCCCAGCTGCTTGGCCCTTAACGCGTCCAGCTGCTGCTGCAGTTGGTCCCTGTCTGCCCGGAGAGCAGCAGCCACGGGGGTCTCAGCAACAGGTTTACCCCTCAGCTCCTGGAGTTCGGCTGAGAGCGTCTCATTCTCATGCGCAAGGGCACTCTGCTGTTCCTGAATATGGTCACGCTCGAGCACTGTAGTCTGCAGAGAGGACTGTAATGCTATTACCTTCTTCTCTAATGCTTCTATTTGGTGAAGATGATCGTTATGTGTGCACAACTCCCTCCCAGCGGCCTGATCAGTTGTGACTGCAGTTGTCTGAACAATTTCCCACGTCTGTTGTTCCTGTCGCTGACCCGCAGCCTTTCCTTGTGCCCCTTTCTCTCTCCTCAAATCCTCATAGCTTGCAAGGATCTGCTTGTTTATATCCGTTACCGACATGAGTTCATCCTTCAGCTGTTCGATTTCATTCTGTTTTAAATTTAATTCCTCTGAGACTTCAGAAAGTCTCAAGGAGAGCTCCTTTTTTTCCCGCTGAGCAACTTCCAGTTTCTCCATGAGCTCTGTAGTGTCCTTTTCAACAACTTCCCCACCATCAATAAAGTCCTCCTCGGTTTTTCTTACTTGACTGACCTCTTCTGCCGTTCCACCCAGCTGCTCTTTGCTGGCCTGCAACAGCTGAACTTGTGACCGTAGATGGTTTAGCTCAGTCTCATGTTCACCTGCTTCCTTGAGGAGTCTGTCCTCTAATTCTGCTTTTACTTTCACAAGGCAAGTGTATTCATCTTTTAGCTCCTGATAATTTACCTCAAAATTTCTTTCTGCAAAAGAAAATGTATTTGTCTGCCTTTCAAGGTTTTCCTTTAGTTCAGTTATCTGTTTGCTTAATTTTTTGTTTTCCAGAGTAAGCGACTCTATTTGCTGATGCATCCTAGAGGGTAAAACTGCAATATCACTGGACAGTGCAGAGGAATTGTCTTTAATATCAAGATCCAAATCCACGGATTTCATTTTTTGTCTCATAGCCTCATTGGTTTGCTCAAGATAATTCTTCTCAGATTCTAGCTTCTTTATTTTTTGTTCCAAGGTGACTTCCCTCTCTTTGGTCTCCTTCTCCAACAGCTCATTCTTTTTCGACAACTCTTGTATTTCTCTTTCCAGAGAACATTTTTCCTTCTCTTCTTTTCTCAATTCACAAATCTCCGTTTGAAGCTCTTCCAATTTCAGAGCCATATCTTTGGACTTAGGGTCTTCCAATGAGTGATTCAAATCATCTTTCATTTTTGAGATTTCACTTAACAGCGCTTCCCTGTCAGCTGCTAACTTCTCCTTTTCAAGTTTTACCACATGGAGCTGCTCTTCAAAGCTCATCCGCATGCTTTCCAGAACCTGCTTATGTTTTAAAGACATTTCATCTTTGAGGCTTTCAATATTCACCTGGCTCTCTCGCTGTAAGTCTTCTCTCAGCTTGGTGAGCTCCTCTTCATGACTGAACAGTAGCTGAGTCCTCAACCTGTCTAGCTCAGCTTCCTGTGACTCAGCCATTCTGTCCAGAACTGCATCTTTTTCACGTTCTAACATTTCAAGCTTTATCTTGTAATTCGTAATTTCTGATTCATGCTTCGTCTCCAACTCCTTGGTGGCTTCTGCTGCAGCAGTGAGTTGGGTCTGCAGGTCACTAATAGTAGCGTGCAACTGTCCCACTTCACTCAGTTTGTGCTCCTGATCAGATATGCTCTGGGAAGCTCTTTGAACTTTACCCCGTACAAATCTTAGGTCCTGCAAGAGATCTTCTACCTGACTTTGCAAATTTAATTTTTCCTCTGCTACTTGTGTCAGCTCCTGATGTACCTTATCTTTCTGCATCTGTGCCTCTTTCAGCTTTTGTTGCAGCTCAACGATTTTCATATT
The DNA here is from genome assembly GCF_055471065.1 of Atractosteus spatula. NCBI lineage: Eukaryota > Metazoa > Chordata > Actinopteri > Semionotiformes > Lepisosteidae > Atractosteus > Atractosteus spatula. The sequence goes on along the minus strand of NC_142717.1, from coordinate 41,962,456 downwards.
CAACAGGTTTATCTGCTCTACATCGGCACCATTTTCAGAGGACTGAAGGCTCAACACCTTCAGCTCTGATCTGTGCTGCGAAGTTAGTCTGTTGATTTCCTCCAAGTGCTGCATACGAAGCTCTTGCTTCATCTGAACAATCTGCTGTCCATACATCTCATCCATTTCTGCTTGAAGTTGATCCATCTTTCTCTCCATGTCCCCCTTCATCCTTTGTACAATTTCACTTTCCGCCTGGTTTCCTCTGTGGTTACGTTTCTGTAATTCTTCCACAGTCCCCATCAGCTGTTTTATTTCAGCGGATGACATCTTCTCTCTCTGTTTGGAACTAGTAAGCTCATTTTGAAAGGTTTCTAGTTCTTGTTGTTTCTCCACAAGCTGCTTCGTTAAATCCTGCAGCGACTTCTCTGAGATCGACAGCTCTTCCTTTAATCGTGTCACAGTAACTTCATGCTCTGTTATTTGTTTCTGTTGTCCTGCAATTAACTTCTCTTGCTCACGTAATCTTTGTGTAAAAGATTCCTCTTGTTTACTTGATAACTGCAATAACAAATCAATATTAAGAGACATGTAGATGCTAACAATTTAAAAACCTTCATACGTATGCATACTTCAAAATTACTAATGCAGATAAAATGTAAATTTCACACTGTAATGTTATGTTTTGAAATCTGATAACAGTGCATTATTTATGTTAGTGAATCAACAATATAATTCATGCCCAAACTGATGTGACAACACACATGCACATTCTACACTTACAGGATATCTTGCAAAATTATGTAGTGAGATGCAAAATTTCCCTCACTATTCCCTTCCACTAATTTTTAAAGCTGTGTTAATGAATAATTAAAATAAAAATGCATGCCAGACCCCCTTCTGATCACTTTCAAGTAAACCTTCAACAACGCTATTGCTGGAAAGTCAAGCAAAGATTTGTATGTAAAAAGGTCAGACAGGTGAAAAACATTATTTTTACTTCCGTGACTATTGCTGTGTTCTCTGCTCCTATCCGCATTGTTACAACTTTTACAACGACTTCCAGGACCAAAACTTTTCTTTGCAGCTAAAACTTTAGAAAACACGCGCAGACCTGTCAACGTGCATACTGACATGCGCAATAAATCCACATTTACCATCTCCGTCTCTTTGACTCTTTCCTGCAGCTGGCTGATCTGCATCTGCTGCTCATCGTTCTTCCTCTGACAACCTTTGAGCTGGAGGTCTTTCTCTTCAGTCTGCTGCTGGTACGTGGCGATCTGCTGCTTGGCCTGGAGCAGGTCTGCAGCCGTGCTGCTGTGACTGGTGTTTCTCAGAGTTTCACCTGCCTGCAGCTGAACAGGACGGAAACACAGAACCTTCATTAAAACACTTCCATTATACAGTATTTCTGTTATGAAACAATGTAGAAAAGCAACTGGAAACCTGCTGTATCTTAAGATATGGAACGATAGCTTTCTTTCAGTTAATTCAAGGTGAGTTTTAAATGTTACTTTTTGAAACACTGAGATTAATTTAGGAGTAAATAACATTATAGTCTCTAATAAGTTATAAGAAGCCTAAGAAACTACCTAATATCTTAATGGAACTTTTGATCACCTTCATATTTGTTTGAAATTTGTTTCTTTTGGACTCTGACCAATCACCCTTTAACAATATCTACCATTGGTCTTCTACGCCCTGCAACAGTGGAGAAACCAGCTGCAGAGCCTCTCATCTTGCTTTGTGCAATCATTATCCCTTAAACTGATGAAATGTAATTTATGAAATTCATCTTCATGAAACAAGAAGAGAAAGGGATCTTGAATACAATTTTTAAATAGAAAACAGAAGTTGTGCAATAAATGTGAAAGTATATATTATATTTGTATATTTTATATTAAAATATAAAATACTCGTTTTCATTCTTATTTGCATTTAAGCACAATAACCTCTAATACAGATGGGAGTTTCATACTGGCCTAAGTACAATTTTCATCGGTGATGGTCAAAATGCCTCACTTGGTCTCAATAAAATGTTTGCAATAGGGCTATATACTCTTTGAAAATTGTATGATGAATTTTTAACTAGGAACAATCTGACACAGAATATAACTTGACTGCAATAGTAATAGGACTATGAAAAAATTACTTGTTTTTTTCATGTTAGTTCAATAAGCCATATGTTGCAGATTTGGCTACAAATCAACACAATGCAAGTAAAGTGAAAAATCTGAAAAGTGAGCGGTCACTAAAAGATGAGGCGCAGGTATTATGACACCAAGATCTACACACAAGGGAGTCATAACATTGATCTAACTCTGGATAGAATTTCATTCTGTAACGCAAATCTCTGTTCTTGGAATATGACCCAAAAAATACAGTATAGGAAAAAAGATTCTTAGAGAGCCAGAATTCTATTTGCAAAATATATTCAAATTGATCTAGAGAGAAGATCATTTAACCACGAGACTTATTAAATATGTGATTTTACATGACTGTATCCGATGAACCCTCTGCCTCTAGAGAGCACCAGTAGGCCTGTGCTTACTGCTTGCGTGTGCCCTGTAATGGACTAGAGGCACATGTGGGCTGTGATCCTGACTTGCGCCACATGCATCTTAGAGAAACTCACAGGAATAAACCGTAAAATAAAATCCTGAGCGCGGGTTTTGAACGTGAATATGTTTACGTAAGACTGAATCGTCATCAGACCACTTCCACCATGATTTCAAAAACAACGATCAGTTCCAGTACTATTCTATTACTATTCTAGTAGCATTAACTGCTTAATTTAACAGGATGGACAAAATCTAAAATACAATAACACTTTATAAGACAAAGAGAATGGATTTAAGAATTCTGGATTGCCAGAATTCTTGATGTTACAGGTCTTATTCCGAGTCACCCCGGAGCCATATTTCAGAGTAACTTTAGGTAATAAACTAGCCACAGTGGGCTCAAGTAGCTGTTCTCTCTCTAGCCATTTGTTATTTTGCTCCCTGCACAGCAGCTGCTTCAGTGTTCACTGAAAGCGGTGTGTGGCGTGAGGCGGACCAGTGGCATTGTCACCTGCTGGAACTGAATTTGCAGTTTCTGACTCTGATCCGTGAGCTCCAGGAACTCCCTCATGATCTCGTCCTTCTCCTTCCGGGCCTGCTGCAGGTTTGCCGTGAGCTGAGTGATGATCCCATCGCGCTGCTTGATTGCAGCTTCGAACTCCTGGAGCTGGGAAGGAAGAAGCAGCTGAAGTTGTTTCAACCGGCAGTGCTCCATAAAGAAACAGGCATGCGCATCTCCGAATATTATTATTAAGAGACTGCCAGATAGCACAACCTTATTTACAAAACAGAAGCAGCAGCATGATGGACGCAGGTCTTGGAAAAGTTCAAGTAGGGAGCTGCGTCAGCATGCGTAGGCTGCAAAGGAACAGGTAACGGGTTTATTCCATGCTGAAAAGAAAAGAAAGGAAACAACGTTTCACCCGAACAAGGCCAAAACGTTCCGTTTACTTTTCAGCATGGAATAAACCTACTACCTGTTCCTTTGCAGATTTTGGAATACAGCTTTCAGGTCTCTAGTATGGGTGGAGCGTGGGAGCGGAGCTGAGGGCAGAACAGCGGCACCTTGTTGGGGAGGAGCAGGAAGCTCTTGGTGCTCTGTCACTCCTGCACCCTCCCAGACATCACAGCCGGGCAGCCACATAATCAGACAATACACCTGGCTGTCACCTGTCCATGCCATTCCTTACAAGTGTTTGCAAGGAGACAAATGCCGAATCAAACACAAACCTTCCTTTAAAACATCTGGATCTCTGTGACTAATACCTCCGAGTTACCTGCACTTTCTCGTCTCCCTATCCTGGCTCACTCAGCTGACATACCCACCTCATACTGGACCCATGAGGAACCATAGTTATAACCCTGATGCCATAAGATCGAGGCAGTAAGTAAACAAGGCATGTATAATGTTTGTCATATGTTAAAATATATAAGTTTTTACAGAACATCGTTTTTGCTGATTCAGAATGGAGGTTCATCTGTGCATTGCATTTACATAGCTGTTTTTTGTTTAGCTCTTAAATGTCTTGTTATTTTACAGTTTGACTTATACAATTCTAATGTTATACAATAATTAGTGCATTTAGAAATGGACACCATGAGCTAATAGATTTAAAAATTGATCAGCTATTTTTTTCAAATTTACAGATTCTCCATAGAAAGGTAATGTATAGCATATTTCAAGGGTCCACAACACACTCCATCCTCTGTCCTGCACAATGTCAAAAAGAGGGTGCAGCAGCAGTTTGTGGATGTGAAGAAACAATTTTACTAACTGTAAAACCCAAGAAAACACTTACTCGACGGTAAACAAATTCACCAACCTGTGCAACCAAATTGGCAAATGCTATTTTCAGGCTTTCAGTGTCATGGCTATTGGTCAGGATATATTCCTGAACCTGAGAAACGGGAAACCAAATCTTCACACAAGTACCGGGATGAGGTCCTGTGTAACTTGGTCTTCAATAATTTGAAAATTCTTGAAAAATTCCTATAAACTCAAATGGCAATAATCAAAAGTTCTGAAAACTGAGTTAAAGATAAAAACATGGACCCATCATATTTAATGAAAATAATAAACTTAAATAACTGTGGGGAAAATCTTGTGTGAAAACATGCATGATCTCATACTGTGTTATTCATCTGCAATACAAAAGACAGGTGCTGCAGTATTTTAAAAGCTTGTAATCAGTACAGAACAAGTGTTCCTGAGCTTCAGCTTTAATGAAGGTCAGCACTGCAGCACTGCAACGCCAAACCCCAGACATGTCACTACAGAATGAACTAGCTGCTAGAACCAGAGGAGAGCAAATTCTGATTTCTAATCAATTCAACAGGCAGAAACGGAGAGGTACCTGTTGCAGTCCTTCACTCCCGTAAGCAGCTCTCATTTCCTCCAGCTCCTTGCTCAGCTCTTCAACAGCCTGTTGTTTGGCTGCCAGCTCATCCTCCATAATCTGCAGCCGTGTCTGAGAGCTGTGCGCTTCGTGCTCAGAATGCGATGCAGAGACGTGCACTTCTTCCTCCTGAAGCCATCAGTCATAATTAAGAGCCTTGCTACACTTCACCACATGCGACATAAGAGGACACAGCTCCCAAAATGTCCTTCCAAAAAGCACTGCCCGCAATATGCAGCAGCTTAGCAACCCCTGCTATGCCAGCCCCTGACTCCCCCCACAAACAATAACTCTGCTTCCAGAGTAATTTACACCTAGAAAATGCCAACAGGCTTTTCCCCACTACACATAATGTAAGTATGTTTAAAGTATGAAGGTCTACATTCCCTAGCCCGTAAATCCCAACTGGCAATAGCTACAGAATCCCAGCAACCCAGTTTAAAAGGAATTTGTTAGTGAGGTAAAATAAGGTTGACATGCAGTGCACACAGTATGCGCAGCAGAAAACACAAAGCAGGTCTAAGTGAGCGTTATGCTTCTAGCAAGAAGGTGTGTTGCTGTCTTACTGTACCCTGAAAAAATCCTTAGATTCCACTGTATTCACTGCGACTTCAAGACACCCATTTACCTGTCAAGTCACAAAACTATTTGTTATTTAACTCTTCGGAATTAATTTGCATTTGTAAGGAAAAGGGACGACTGTATGACTGATAGTGTTACTGAAATTCCTGGTAGCAACACACAGGATGGGGACACTACAGGTTTTTGATGCATGTTTTTCACCAGCGCCTTGCTTGCAGTGGATATCGAACCCAGCCAAGAAAAAAAAGCAAAACAATGACAAAACGCCATCTTTTAGGTGTGTAGTGCACTTGAATATAATCAAGAACATATACCGATTTTAAAACGAAATAACAGAAAAACCTGAACACTGAGAAGGCTAATCACAAGAATGAGATTTCTAAGAGTAGTGCCTAGCAACAGGCATACAGTATTTAGTTACAAAGGACTGCAGTGTTTTTAGTAACACGGTGCTGCAAATCCCTGTCAAATGGAGAAATAACAGCAGGTATGTCCTTAATTCAGTTCAAACATCAAGGGCAAATGCCAGGCAAAAAACAAGCAATAACAGTTCTGAGGGTTTTAAAGAATTTGTTCTCACCCTCACCTTTTGTTCTCCAGAAACACATTCTAAATTAATATACATCCACAGTATTAAAGTATTAATGTCTCTTGACTTGATGCCTAGTTGATAGTCCAATATTTTAAATATTCACCAAAAGCACATTTGTTTCATTTTATTCTTTTCAACTGTTTTGTTTTATTCTAATTCTCTGCAAGGCTATTTTTGCTATTTTATATTGCTATGCTACTCCAACACAGGTTAAGAAAGTGTTTTTCTGATTTACTGACAGGATAAAGCATCTTTACAAAAGACTAAGAGTCAAAGTTGCATACATTTGTTTCTGCCAGGCCTGATCAGCAAAAGAAATTGTACGACAGAGTGAAACTATTTAAGCACAGTGGATTCTCCCTTCCCCAACGTATTGGAAATTACTGTGGGTCTCCAGGAAGAAATGGTCACCAACTGACTGCGATCAGCCTCCTTGGCACTATGCTTTCCTAGTGCAATATACATTCTCCTGGTTCAGTCTGCTCAAGTGTCAGCAAGCCTGAGTTAAAAACTGCAGGCAATTCAGAAACTGTAATCAGTTGGCCATACATTTCCAGTATGTAGCATTCAGGTAGTAGCACTGAATTACTGCAATGGGTTACATACATATCTAGAAAAATGCTACAATAATATACATGGTAAATAAACCATATATTGTAACCACTATATGGTTTATCAACATAATTATTCTACTAACAACCAGGAATCTGGTGGTTAACACAGCCATTTTGCCTTGTGGAGCACATGAATGTAGTGTGTACTCCACGGTTGAAACCAGAATAGGAGCATTGCTAGTTGGTGGACTGGACGCATCTGACCTTGGGGGCTAAACTGGGCTGGGTCTGGTCAGTACTGGAACGGGAGGCCTCTGACAGTTGCTGCTGTAAAGGAAGTGCTGGTGGACCGGTAGGTGCTGCTCCTTCCTCTGGATCAGAATGTCCTAACCAACACTCCACTATGGTGACAGCTCTACATTAAACTGACCACCTGTCTACTTGATCACTAAGGATCCCTTGGCAACGATTGTAAGATTAGAGGCGTTATCTCCAGTGTCCTGCCTAAATTCCACTTTGGGCTTGCACAATCTGTCGTGGCCAAACACCACCCTTAATTCATCGGTGAAGTAATTCCTCATGTCTCCATGGGTGTATAATGGATGCTGCACTTCAACGGTATGTTAAGTGACCCTCCTCTTACAAATTATGTGAAGCACTTTGGGATCCTTTGGGCTGAAATGTGCTATACAAATACAAGGAATTATTATCCGTAATTTATAAAACATACATCATTAACACATTTATACATGGATATTTACATTTGTATGATGCAAATAAATGGAAATTAATACCTTCTCCTTAAAGAAAGCACACCCATCATCATGATCATGGGTTTGTAATGCAGCATCTACATATACGTATATAAACTAGGCGACTGTCCCAGAAAAGCCTGGAAAATTAGACTGCACAAGAATAAAACTAATTTTTAGTAAAACATTTAAGAAGATTTCTGGATAGTACTGTACCATTTAAAGTCTTACCTCAGATGTGTAGTCATCTGCTGTGGTGGAGACTTCACTTTCAGGCTGTAATAAAAACAGAAGACACACAGTCACAAGCGCAAGAGACCAAATATAAGTACTGTATATCTTTCACATGGACTTCAAACGGAGCTGTCTGGTTAGTCTTGTGTATTTCTGCATGAAGAACGAACTGTCAAAATCAACCGTCAACAGAACTGACCTACATAGGAAAGACGAAAAGGCTGTTACTGCAATAATAGCAAGACAATGCTTATGATTTTGGAGAGCTTCTAATTTCGTTTTTAATGAAGTACTACAAAACAGAGGGTGCCATGGTGGTGCAGTGGTTAGCATCGCTGCCGCCATTTTCTAATTTGTAAAACACATAAAACTGTACTATATTTACAGCATTTATCGAAATACACAGTAAATGGCAATCTCTAAAAAGTGTAGTTTTTAATAGAAAGGCATATCACAAGAAATCATTAAAAGCCCATTTCATTGATGGCACTTTTACACCTAGTTCACATGCGAGTGATTCAAATTTTGTTTCAATTAAGGTTTTTTTTTCCACATCAGTTTAGTTTAGGTTTAGTTTGTTTTGCCTCCAAGAGCAGCTTCACAGTCAGTGGGTATTACCCCTGAAGTAAAAGTAAAGATGGGGGTTAAATTAAGTCCTTTCTGCTTGAAAATTAGACTTCTAAGCAACAGGAGTTTATGGCAGGAAAGGGAGAACTGATAAGGATTCCAGATGCGAGCTAGGAGAGCTAGGAAACCCCTGGGGACTTAATCCCTGACCATTTGGCCAAAAAGCTGCAAACTGGCCAAACACGTGACCTCCCCCCTTTACCATAATAACGAATGACGTCAGAAGCGGCAAGGAAAGGATATATAAACCTAACGTTTGTACCAGCACTTTGAACAATACTTCGGTTTTGTTGTTTCTTGCGGGAAACAAGACTTCGGCTTTATTGTTCCTTGCATGCAATAAACTCATCTGTTTAACTTCATCTCGGGATCCAGAACCTTATTCTTTCTGTTACAACACCCCTATCTTTTCATCTTACTCCGTCTCTGTCGTTGGAAGAGTTGTGTTTGGTGCAGTTCATCCCAACTACGCTGGGATCTTTTTTGAAGTGGTCAAAAAAGTTTGTTTGATTTGCATCGTGATGTGATTACATCAAAGTCAGAAGTTTCTAAACTTTTTTTTCAGACTTCAATCAGCACAGATATCTAAATCAAGCTTTAGCTTCTCCTTCACAAAAGCCAATGAGACCTGAGCAGTTCAAGCCCTATTAAAATGAAAAGGCATGTACTCTTTTGGCTGCTCCTTTTGGAAGTCTCGCCAGTATGAAACTATGCTGATTCACCGAGCATTCAGGGAACTGGGAGCTCAGATAAACTATTTAATTTTTCAAACTATGTACAGTATTTACATTTATTGTGGCACCTGTCTTGAAAAAATAAACAGGGCCAACTTCACACTTAATGAGTACAACCATTATGAAAAAAATGTTAAAAAGTAATTAAAGAAACCAACTTGGGCTTCTAAAAATAAAATTTTAAATTACTGTAGGAAAATGCTATTTAAAAAGCATTTAAAGAGCTATTTAAAAATTTGTAGTGCATTATACAGTAGGTCCTCCAAAAATGTCTGCAGGTGAGATGCTATCAATAAATTAGACACTAGAATTGATCATTTTGTATCTTTCACATTTCTTGTTGTGGCTGAACTTTTCAGGCTCAGCTGGCTCTCTTTTTGAAACAGAATTACACTGAAGGCCCTCACATACTATTATGCCCAAATATGATACCCTAGGCAAACAAAAATACTACTGAACCCAGTACATCTGTTACAGTATCACATCCAGTAGTATAGCAGGTATGACATTTATATCTCTACTACTAGAGGAGAAGAAGGAATTTGGAAAAAAAAGTATTGCATAGTTTAAGTATATTTCCTGATATTGATATCTGGTCTACAAACTCTCAAACATGGTATTGCAACTTCTTTGTATGGAATGCCAGTTTGTAATTTTTATGTATTTAAATGCTGTAAAATCTGGAAAGTTATTTTTATTAAGGATTACTTCAAGGCTAAAAATGAACCACATTAATGAATGTGCATGCCCAATGGGGAAAATGGACACCTTCCAGCCGCATTTTGAATTAAGAGAATTATTATTGCCTTACTGATTCATAGTGAAGATCGTACATTTTCTATGTGCAAGCCCAAGATTTCAGGGATGCAGCATTTTCCAGGTTCCATTTCAGCTCCGATCTTAAGTATCTAATTGAACTAATTATTTGCACAAGAAGTCAAATGACCCGTCATTTTAGGACTTAATTAAAAACTTACCGTGTAATTTCCTAGTCTCTAGCCCTGGAGAAAATAATGATGCAATGCTGCTTAACCTTGTGAAATTATTATTCGGTTTCTATCCGTTACTATATGAGGACCAAATGCTCAGTAATCATATCCCTTTTAAGAGAAACATCTTTTATATAACAAAGGTACTGTATATTGAAAAAATATAACTCATCAAAACTCCTGAATGCATTAGTACAGTAGTTAAAGAAAAGTGAGGCATTTTGACAGCACTGAGTATCTTAATTTTGAACACTAAAATTTTGTAATGTAAAATACTTAAATATGCATTATGAAAAGACTTTATTTTAGAGAAATACTTTACTGCATTCATGTATAAGTGCCCGGCAGAGAAGCACTTTAACACCGTTTCCACAGCAACCTTCAGTAGAGAAAGTTACACAGAAAATTGGAACACTACAACAGTAATTGAATCAAAAGCTCACGCTAATTCCATATTTTATTTGGAAAACATGATCATCATACAATGTCAGTGATTTAAAAACACTTTGGGAAAAAAAGATGCATCAGTATTTTTCACTCTATTATACTCGTTCTTTAAAGACGCAGCAGGATGAGGTCCTTAGATCAATTATCTTCTTGTATCCAGCCAAAAGCTAGCAGATCCGAATGGACCCTTTGTTTGGAGCCTTTCTTGCTGCACGTTCAGGAGTGTGGTTCTAACAGGGCTTTTCAGAGCCCTAATTGTTGCTAAAAAAATGAGGTAGATTGAACAAAAACTGCCTCACTGCAGGTGGATCAACAGCTGCTGCCTGCTAATCTGGTCAAAACAAAAGGAGTCACCGCCATCTCTGACAGAACTCGAGTTTGTGGACTTCACGGATCATTTTGGGCTGCTGCCTCTAGGAGCTGTACTTTCTGTTTATGCTTTCTCCCACTCGCCCCAACAAGGACATGGGGTGCTGGGTACACGTCTTCACATCTCATTAACTAAGAACACCAACATTAATTAAGATTCAGCATAGTTACACCCGGCTAGTGGGAACTTATGGATTTTGCTGGGGAAGGGAAGGCTTGTTGATATCTTTCAAAACACTCGCATGAAAGGAGCCACATCGGGGGAAAAGGCAAAGACTAGAGACAATTTTAAATATTTATTGTTCCCATTTAGAACAAAAAAACGTATCCCAACTGAAACAATCCCAATTTAAAACAAGGTGGGGCCATACTGGGACGTGTGTGTTAACCTTAAGTCAAGAACGAGCATTGCTGTTTTCTCCCCATGGAGTAAAAGCTCATTTTCTTCTTTAATCTCTTCAAAAGACAACAAATAACATGCACATCCCCTTTGAAAGGCATACATACTGTACATCTAATGTAACAAAATACTTAGGCCAACATCTTTCCAATGAAAACATTTTTTTAATAGCATACAGTATAATCCGTCTTCTTATATACTTATCACAGGGCTGTCAATTGGCCATACAGAAATCATTTTAAAAAATCATCTTTGGATTCAACCCATTGAAATAACTTCTTTTTCCGTTTCCAAGGCAACGAATAAATCGGCAGTCACCTCGCACTGTAAATCAGAAACCAATTCTTTAGGAGCACTGAATGAGCAAAAGATTAAGCTCCTCCTTTAGCTACATGTGCCAAAACACTGTACCAAGTTTAAGTCGATCCTTCTTCACATGGTACTGGCAACACCCGAATTTCTGTTAAATTATCTGAAACGGTGATTTTGTTCACAACCAAAGCATCACTTATGTCAAAGCTGATGAAGTGCAATTGCTAGTTGCTGCAAAACATCTTGGGATACACCACCACTAACGCAAAACTGGCTGCAGTGATGTTGCTACAAAGAACCTGTTCTTGTTTAAAACACTAAGTAGGTGACAAGTCCTGTTGTGACTGTTTTCGGGCAATAGATAAGGTGATAAAGGCCAGAAATCCATATTGATCCCCAGTGGAAATTACATTGAGTAACAAAATCAGAATCGACAATACAAAATTACATTAATTTACTATAATATGTATTGCAGTCACCTTAGCACTTACTGTATAGTACATGAAAAAAAGCTAGCATGACAGATTAAATGATCTTGGTTGAATTGGTTTCTTTAATTAAAATGACTATATAAAAGTGGAAATTGATGCTGCAAATCAACTAGCTATTACAAAAGGCGGTACCTCTAGAATTCTGTATTTGTATTAATTCCTGTTTATCTTCTTCAAACAATTACAAAAGTAGCCAATGGCAACCGCATATCTTTCATTAGGGGTTTTGCTCATTTTTAGGTAGTACTGTACTTGTTCCTTCCTGTTTAATGGGTTTTGACGAGACCTTTGATGTTGTAAAAGCGAGTTGAGCATCTGTGCTTTGTAAATTCTCAGGACGTTAATATTAATGATAATAAAGGTTGCAATCAACAAACTACCTGTATTTGCGGGAAGGTTATTTTACATAGTCCATGAAAGATATTGTAATGATTCCCCTGCCAAGCTATGTTATCAGCTATTGCAGCATCATCAATATCGTCTTCCACAAAATGACCATGTGTGAAGCAAAACTATGGTGTTGTGTGTTTGTGAGATGAAAAGCAATAAAAAAAGAAAAACAACAGAAACACAAGGCATTCTACTGTATATAAGGAAATCACAGAAAAAGAATAAAGTAAAACTAAAAATGGAGTTAACTTAAAATGCATTCTAGATCCTTAGAGAGCAGAAACCTTCTTCTAATGTTGGTGAACTGCAATTTAATCTGGCAGCTGACCACTCAAGATGAACTATATCTCTAAACACAATCATTAATCAGCAATGATACAGTAAGTGGCTCTAATGAGCTCAACACAGAGTTTAAGGATAACCTTCTTTGTGGCTATTAAACCTCACAATAAACTTTTACACTGCTTTAAACAACAATTAAACAACAAAAAAAGGGATCAGGCCTGACTCCAGACTCAAACAAAACATAGTAGACTACCTACTTGTTTTCAAACTTTTGCAATAACAGGACAGTCACAAAACATTTGGACTGGGTGCATAAATATTCTAAGAGAAGTTCAAGATGGTTATGATACAAAACTGTCTATAAGCGACTGAATTAAAACATGAATACAGTATATCATCTTGTTAAAATGTAAAAATTTCAATAGCCTGAAATTGTTTTATTTCTGGCTCACTAAGGAAAACTTGAGTAAAATGAATTTAAAGGAAATTCATGCAAAAATACAATGTCGGGTGTTTGCACTTTTTAGTAATGGAAAAATGCAAATATGCCACCACCCAGAAATAAAGCTTTCTTGCTATTATCTGCAGTTCCTGTGTTGAGAAACCTTTGAGAAGAACTGAAGGTCCTCATATGAAATCTTTCCATGTTTGATTCCTGACCCCAGGGGACTGTCAAATACAAAACAGGTAAAGACAGTTAATGCTCTTCGGTCTAGACAAAGGCGATTAAGAGCAGATGTGATCCAACTATATAAGATCTTAAGGGGTATAGATGGAGTTAACCCAGTGGACTATTTTATGCTCAGTACCTAAACAAGGACACAGGGTCACAACTGGTAACTAAGAAGGAATTTATTTAGAATAGAGAACAGGGGTGTCTATATTTGGAACAGGCTCCTTAGCAAGGCACCTTTAGTCCACCGCTGGACAAAATGTTTGTTTCACTTAGCGAAGACCAAACAACTGAACTCTCTTTTGCAACCTTATGTTCTAAAATGTAGCATTTTGATAAACTGTTGACATAGTGGAGAGAGAAAGAGACCACCACTCTATAGTTCCCCCTTGCAATCCACAATTACTACCTATAAAGTAGACGTTCTGTCATGAAGGAAGTAAATCGTATTTAATAATTAACACAACCCCATGCCAGCCCAGAAGCCCATACAAGCATGGTTTTTATTTCTATAAGCAGATCTTCTGCATTAGAAGGCTGACAGGTGTGATGTGCTATATACACACAAAGAGGATCTCAGCGTAATCACCAACAGTCCTGCCAGCCATCATTGTATGACATGCTGCACTTCAAGGTTTAAGTAGTAGAGCTGTACTGTTTGCTTAGTTTAGTTTTCAGGCACACAATACACAATGCACTAATTCACAACCCCATATACTGCAGAGGCAATTAAAGCAAACAAAATGGGCATGGTTAAAAAACATTTAATACTTTCAATAATTACTACTCTTAATACAAGACTCCACACTTTTACATAACTGCATGATTTATAAATTTAATAGCTATAACTACAACATAGGCAAATCTATGCAATCCATCCACTCGACTAATATATAAAGATATGACAAAATCAAGTGTTATAATACTTTATAATCATCAATTGAATGAAATTCTGTATTAATCTTTTCCAGCTTTATAATAACTTTGTTAATAATTCAGCCTAAGAACAACCCAATCTGTTATTTAGTAATATCTAATTCACATTGATCACAATAACTCAGAGTAAACAATATTTACTGCTCCTCTCTAAAGTGCTGTGGTATGTAATCCTCCACAATTACCAACCAAATTTAATTAACTTGTCAGGTGTTCCTTGTAATTATCATTATTTTTTCCAATATTCACATTCATAAAGTTTAACTTGGTTTTGTACAACACTACAAAATACAGATCAAGATTATGTTATCATAAAACTAAATAGCTCACATTTCACTAGAAAACTACTACAGAATTGTATTTCTGCACAAAGAAGAAAATAATAATGGAAAACAACCTAAGAATGTAATGGCTAAGACATCTGCACAGTAGTCTATGTACTGTATGTACTGTAGCACAAAAATGACTTTTAACTTTTTTTTTTATTCTTTTGGAAATCTAAAAAAAAATTTTCATGTGATTTTGTACAATTGACCCTTTTTAGAGAGTGAAGTGGTATAAATAATGAAGATTCAGAACAATACTATTTCAGAGAAGAAAAATTAAAGGAGTTTGTTTATCAGTTCTTCTGTCCACTAATGTACTAATCAAGGTTTCATTTTAAAGCTTGCACTTCCATGCCAACTATAGACTTACAAAATATGTGCTACTGAAAACATTCTAGGGTCTAAGACAGCAGCATGTTCATTTCACTCCAGCCACTGAACAAAAAAAGGCAACCTGGTTTAAGAAAATGGACAGGGGACATTTTAAAAAGTAAAAAAATGCATTCATAGGCATGCATGCCACTGTCTGTAATGATGTTCAATCAAAACACAAATAATGCCTATGTACTGTAAATGTTCACGATTATGAAAACACATTAGAATTATCAACAAATAAACTATCATAATAGTGAAGTATCAGGATAAATTAGTTGTCACATACAAAGCATTTTTATACTCAGAGCAAAAATATGATATAAAATTCTCTTTCATTTCAGAGACAGGATTTTATGTTTCTAGTGAATGTTTATAAGTTACTCCTGAGCTCATCAACATTTAAGCATGAACCAGAGAAAGGTTAGAGGCTTAGAACGAGAGAGTCAGTCTTAAACACAACTAGAGAAAAATACAAAGGAAACAACTTTGTGTGTTTGTAGAAGCGGGCGCAGTAAGCGAAACCAGGGAGACCCTGCGACGACACCTCGTGGCGAGGGCGGAAGGGCGCAGCATACCTCTATGGTGTAGGTCTGGTCCTGCCGGATGGTGTCTCCGCTCCGCAGGCTGCGGGATACTGTCGGGTCAGCCGAGTGAGCGCCCGCTTCTCCGCGCTCCTCACCCCGGGACTGCTCGTCGTCCTTCGCCCCGGCCGGTCTCTTCTTCTTCTTCTTCGGTTTCTTCTGCCCGTCCGCCTGCGCCTTCCTCTGCCTGTATTCGGCCAGCTGCAAAACACACAGGTGCGTCAGCCTCACGCAACGCGCGGGGGAGACTGCAGACTGCAGCGCCTGCTTCTTCAAAAGACACGCATTTTCCTTTTCTCGCTCATCCCAAAAGGAAAACTTCCTCAAGCCCTGTAAGCCAGGAGATGGATTCAGGAGCTACTGCAGCTGCCGCCTTGAAATCCGTCTGCACTTCTACAAAACACATTTCAGAAAGACTGATATAGTTTTTGATTGCTGCTAACCGACATTAGATTTTTAACACATTGTTATTTAAATGTCCTTAACCATAACCTAAAATTAAAAACTACAAAGCATGTTAAGAAGACTGTACTAAATGTAACTATAAAAACTGTAAGAGCAGCTTTTATAGAAAATTCAAATTAGAATCAGAAGCTAAGGTCAGTTTATTTAACACCTACCGTTATGCTGCATAATTTAGCAAAATTGATACGAAACATTGTAATCTAGTATCGTCTCCAACAAATAAGACCCTCACTGTGGCTGCCTTCATTTCTCCCTTCTCTTGTGATGAGCACTAATCTCTTAAACACCACTAAAAGGATTAAATTTTAAAAGTTTAAGGTTTAGAAACATCCACTTACTGTAGTGCACAGCAACATACTGTATTGAACTTGTCTGAATTCCTCACCATATTTGTAAAAACACCCTACTAGCTTAATATACCACAAATATCTTCTTGTCAGGTCTACAATACTTGTTCCAATACTCTAAGATAAACTGTGAACATAAGTAAAAATACTCCCAGATTCTAAAACACAAATAATGTCTTTTCCTTATTACTGATGACAGAACGATTATCCTTTGTAAAAATGTTGTTACGTCTACATCTTTCTAGAAGGAAAATTCACCAGATCAGTACATCCTGCGTGATTGTTTTGCATTACCCTTGTCATAAGGATCAACAAAAAAACAAGATAAATCCAGCTCTTTGTTGGAAAAACACTGTCTGACCTTTGGGTGTAAACGTTAATGAAAGTGTTTAGGCTTTTAAGCATCTTTGCCACTTTTTCAACATCCATTTAATTGAATTTGATCACGTAGGCTGGAATCAGCCCCACACTTTTCCTAATCGTGACACACTGAGCTGCTTAAGAAACTCTGCCTGATCAGAGCTGGGATCTTCTCCTCTGGTATAGACAAGACTACAGTAAGCAGCTTTAAATGGAGGGACAATCTGACACAGTTTTGCCACAATACACGGTATCTCGCATACAGTAGCATGGATCTAAACCTTTAAACATTCAAAAAGGCAACTGGCGATGAACGCTGCGATAAAACCAAATTCATATTTAGGAACAAATATAAAAAGTAAAAAAGGGAAAAACCTTAAAAAGACTCATCAGCAAATAATGAGCCAATGATGCTTCTTCTCGTTACTTTTCACAGTGAAATTAACCTTTACTGGTTCCTTTGCAGCCAACGCACACTGACAGAGCTCTCCACTTGATCAAATTCACATTTATACTGCTATGGGCGTGTGCTCTCTGCAGTGTAAAATCATCTTCTTATCACTGTTATGGTTGTACAGATGCCATTAATCACACTATTTGGGATTTCATCGCTGTAGAATCTACTTAAGTTACCTACTGTAGTTCAAGGAATATCGGACACTTTGAATGCCGAATGAAAGCGCAGATCCTATTGGTACAGAGCACACACAATAATGGAGACAGATATGAAAGCCTCCAGCATTCGTGCTGCTGAAGAACACTGGCCAAGACAGCGACCCTGGGGAAGAATCATTACAGACAGGAGGTGGCTAGACCAAGAACACAATTACACTTGCAGACAAATCTTTCAATCAGTGCTATATTATACTGCTACTCCGTGGAGGGAAAGACTGTCTAGTTCCCGTAAGAAACTGCAGTCTGCATCTGCACACTGAGTATTAGAAAAGAAAGAGAACAGTCCCTGTAATCACCAACACAATTTTAGTGGCTCCCACTGCAATGATTATGATGATTTTCATCATGAAACACTATTTGTGCTATGTTCTGAAGCTACAGTGCCTTGCGAAAGTATTCGGCCCCCTTGAACTTTTCAACCTTTTGCCACATTTCAGGCTTCAAACATAAAGATATAAATTTTTTATTTTATGTGAAGAATCACCAACAAGTGGGACACAATAGTGAAGTGGAACGAAATCTATTGGATTTTTGAAACTTTTTTAACTAATAAAAAAATGAAAAGTGGGGCGTGCAAAATTATTCGGCCCCTTTACTTTCAGTGCAGCAAATTCACACCTGAAGTTCAGCGAGGATCTCTGAATGATCCAATGTTGTCCTAAATGACTGATGGTGATAAATAGAATCCACCTGTGTGTAATCAAGTCTCTGTATAAATGCACCTGCTCTGTGATAGTCTCAAGGTTCTGTTGAAAGCGCAGAGAGCATCATGAAGACCAAGGAACACACCAGGCAGGTCCGTAATACTGTTGTGGAGAAGTTTAAAGCCGGATTTGGATACAAAAAGATTTCCCAAGCTTCAAACATCCCAAGGAGCACTGTGCAAGCGATCATCTTGAAATGGAAGGAGTATCAGACCACTGCAAATCTACCAAGACCTGGCCGTCCCTCTAAACTTTCAGCTCAGACAAGGAGAAGACTGATCAGAGATGCAGCCAAGAGGCCCATGATCACTCTGGATGAACTGCAGAGAACTACAGCTGAGGTGGGAGAGTCTGTCCATAGGACAACAATCAGTCTTACACTGCACAAATCTGGCCTTTATGGAAGAGTGGCAAGAAGAAAGCCATTTCTCAAAGATATCCATAAAAAGTCTCGTCTAAAGTTTGCCACAAGCCACCTGGGAGACACCCCAAACATGTGGAAGAAGGTGCTCTGGTCAGATGAAACCAAAATCGAACTTTTTGGCCACAATGCAAAACGATATGTTTGGCGTAAAAGCAACACAGCTCATCACCCTCAACACACCATCCCCACTGTCAAACATGGTGGTGGCAGCATCATGGTTTGGGCCTGCTTTTCTTCAGCAGGGACAGGGAAGATGGTTAAAATTGAGGGGAAGATGGATGCAGCCAAATACAGGACCATTCTGGATGAAAACCTGTTGGAGTCTGCAAAAGACCTGAGACTGGGACGGAGATTTATCTTCCAACAAGACAATGATCCCAAACATACAGCAAAATCTACAAAGGAATGGTTCACAAATAAACGTATCCAGGTGTTTGAATGGCCAAGTCAAAGTCCAGACCTGAATCCAATCGAGAATCTGTGGAAAGAGCTGAAAACTGCTGTTCACAAACGTTCTCCATCCAACCTCACTGAGCTCGAGCTGTTTTGCAAGGAAGAATGGGCAAGAATTTCAGTCTCTCGATGTGCAAAACTGATAGAGACATACCCCAAGCGACTTGCAGCTGTAATCGCAGCAAAAGGTGGCTCTACAAAGTATTAACGCAAGGGGGCCGAATAATTTTGCACGCCCCACTTTTCATTTTTTTATTAGTTAAAAAAGTTTCAAAAATCCAATAGATTTCGTTCCACTTCACAATTGTGTCCCACTTGTTGGTGATTCTTCACATAAAATAAAAAATTTATATCTTTATGTTTGAAGCCTGAAATGTGGCAAAAGGTTGAAAAGTTCAAGGGGGCCGAATACTTTCGCAAGGCACTGTAAGTAATTCTTCTTTTCATATAGGTGAAGTATACACCCTGCAGCTGATAAACAGGACTGATTTTTCCCATAACAAGCTGTTAGTTGTATTCACTAGTTGTAGAAAGCACCTAAAAGCGTAGAATAAGATAAAGATGTTCATTCACAGACAAGAAATATGTAATTAACTAAGAAAATATATTTCATAAGTATGTTGTACAGTACATTTATATAAATTAATTTAAAACCAATCATCTGAAATACTGATTACAAAAGTGTCAGACTTTTATACCTCAACCAGCACTTGGTACTTTGCCAGGATGTTCATTTTAATCCAAGATGAAGAATTTTTGGTCCCAAAAAGCTTGTCTTAGACTGACCATGCTTCATTTTCATAAA
This sequence comes from Atractosteus spatula, assembly GCF_055471065.1. Lineage (NCBI taxonomy): Eukaryota > Metazoa > Chordata > Actinopteri > Semionotiformes > Lepisosteidae > Atractosteus > Atractosteus spatula. The sequence continues at coordinate 41,942,638 of NC_142717.1, read as the reverse complement.
GGGAAATTCCTTCTCCGCAAGGCGGTCATTCTCGTCTTCTGTATTTGTAACATGTTCCTCCTGAGGACTCTTATATTAAAGGACTGTGCTATTCAGGGTGTCCTGAGGAAACAGACGTACGTGCATGTGTACATACAGTATACTGTACTTATACTAGGCAGTCCTCCAAACCAAGGATTATCAATTACCTCACATAGCTACATTTTCCTTGTCCCAGAAAAGTTCTCATCAATTATTTAAGGCACCTAGGATTCTCTCGAAGGGAAAAAAATTGCATTAAAAGAAAAAAAAAAGCATTTTGTTGAGGCACAGGGATGGGGCATTTCGACATTATTGCTTCAGTGTTACTACCTCATGTCATTTACTAATTGTGTGTGCAAATACAAAGATGTACAACACAAAAAACGTCTGAGCCACAGAAAGATGTCTGGACCTGGTTCTACAGAACTACTGACAATACTCTTTCCACATGAAGGTTACAGCCTCGAAAAATGACACTTTGTTTTATTCAAGTCTGCGTGTGGACTCAGGTGTCTCCAACACAAACCTATTAATTCACAAGTCCCTACCAGGCACTCAAAGCATAGCTATAATAGTGAACACAGCCTCGCATGCCAGCAAGTTCATAAGCACTTTAATAACACTTCAAGATTTATTACTTTGTACTACTGGAATGGAGGATGGAAACCATGTCAAGAAGTAATTGGAATAATAAAGAAAAATCCAACTGCACAACCAAAAAATAGATCTAAAGAATCAGAATCAATCCCATTTCATTAAACATAAATGTTCCCTTGAGTGAATTTTGCCAAAAGAAACCCTAATGGAGTTGCTGAAGTAAACGTCAGTGTATATTTAATTCATGAGTGTGAAACTGTCCGTTTTTCAGCTTGCCAATTCTTTTTGATTTTACATAGAAAAACACATACAGTACAGCACATCGGGTTCAATTACATGTATCATTATTGCACAGCCATCAAGGCATAAAACACGTACGTGTTAACATAAGGCATAATTTTAAAATGCAAACCTGCTAGCCACTCTTAACCTATCCCATGTTAGCAAAGAGTTCCCACTGTTAATAAGGTGAGTGCAGCTATTACAAACGGAACTGCACTTAATTGCAGTTGATCTCACCACTGATGCTACTGATGACTGCCATAGTATGTGAAGACGTCACAGGTTTAATCTCTATTAATTCGCAAAACACTTTCTTAGTTTCCTAAATCGAATTTTGAAGCTTTGCAATCTTCACTATTACACAACCTACAGTAACAAGGATGTGGAGTGATTTGTCATTCAGTGCTTTAAACCGTCCTACATTTAGTCACATGCAAAAAGCAGGTTAAGAATATATTTTGCTCCCTCAAAGATTTTGCATACCGTAGTAATCGGATAAAATGCTGTAAACCAGACATGATAGCTCCCTGTCACTGAAAGAAAACCCCACCTTAGCATGGAATACAAGCTTGGAGAAATCTGCAACAGTAGAGTATTCCAGAGCATCAGAAATCCATTATTCCACCTTTCCACACAACGGTGAAGGTGAATTCTTCAATCACTTCAGGTGATGGTGACATTCCAGATCTGTTATTAGGCAAAGCAAAAACGCCGTTTCCTTCAAGCCGTTTTTGTGAGAACCGAGCTTTATCATGTTACTGAGGAAAATAGTGAGAGGAAAAAAAGCCATTTATATGTCGTTATGTACGGCATTCTTAAACATTAATTTTTTATATTTGAGAAAGTAATTTTAAAGTATGTTTTATTTTTAATGCCTTCCATTGCCTGAAGTAACTCATCATTCATTTTTATATAATGAGGTTTCACAGCCAGCTCAAACATTTTGTATTGAAGTACCCAGTATTTTTATTTTTATTTTCATACTTCACTCGACAATTATCTTGACCACATCGTTATTGATTGTAAATCAATAGTTAACATATGTAGTTGCACAAATTTTAAGAAGCATGTATAGCATCTAACCATTAAAAAGGGTGTTATTTTCTTCTCAGTTTAACAACATAAATGTCACCAAAGCTAACAGGTGTGACACAGTCATCAAAAGACACAGCAATACCAAATTTAACTCATAAAAGCTATGAATCACATCAATAAAATTTCAAAACGTTTTCATGGTTAAACAGAGACTTAGGGGTTCACCAAAAAATGTATTTTGGCAGTATCTGATGGGTTAAATACGGTAAGGCCCAGATAGTTTCAAGCAGCAATTTACACACCAGGCAGTCAAAACACTGAGCTATCTCGGGATAAAATTCCATTTGGGGATATTTATGCCTGAGATATAGAAACAATTAATTTTGTATTTTCAGGACATACTGTATGTTTTTCCAGTTAAGGTATTAACTGGCTGAATTGTATTGGTTTTACAATAGTTATTAACTTTTTCCAGTGGTGAGAGTGGTTTGTCAGAACTGGAAAAGGTGTAGTACTCCTCCTAACTCTGGTCCCCAGGGTCCAGTACCCACAGGATTTCTATGTCTCCTCAAGCTACAAACAGCTCTTGAACTAGGACAAGGGTTAAACTGATCCAATTAAGTCTTAACTACACCAACCTATCCATATTTCCATAGCCTTCAGCTGTTGATGATTTAAAGAGACATGGAAAACTACATTCCAGACCTATCCAGAGATCAGATATCCTGTCCAGACCAGTCCAGAGTTGGGAAACACTGGGATATCCAGCCTTATAACAGGACGTAGTAGGAGTTCGCCACTCAAATTTCAGACTGTTCCATAAAATTGTTTCTAATAAGGTAGTGCAAAACTTCATCCAAATTCGATGTGTATAGTGACATTTTCAAAAACGTCTGGTCGATTTAACACAGAATGACCCGACATTTACTTCTGGGGATTGTTTAGTACCAGCACTAGCAGTGTTTGTCAACACTTTGAAAAAAAAATGATAGGCAAAGCCAACTTTACATTCCCAGGACCAAGTGTTAACTTCACAGCTGCTCAAGCGATCAGCGAGAAAGCAACTGTTGGCGTTTCAGTACAAACAAAGATCACTGCCAGCTCGGATGTGTGGTATCTGCTATAGTAAAATGTATGTGCACCAAAATAATTCTCTGGCAGTGGATATCAGCAATACGGAATGGAAATCTGTCCTGAAGGCATCTAGTTTTAAGTCACTAAGAGAAGAGCACAAGTCTTATGAGTCTTTAAAACATATTTTCAAGTCTTCAACTTACCAGCCAGTGAAGCACAAAGAAATGTATGAATTCTCCTTGGACCTCACAGTGTTTGATTTGAATACTTTCTAGGTTATACACATTACCTAAAACATATTCTCTTTGAGGGTTTTGTTACTTTCTCATGTTCTGATGCAAACTGTTAGACTTATTTTTTCTGTGCTCAGAAAATATGATATTTAAATGGATGTAAGGAAAAAATGAGAAAAAAATATACTGTGTTCTGAAAAGATGAGCTCAGAAATAGGCTTATGCCAAAACAAATTTTACAAGGTGAGTAAACCAGAATTTTTCTGAATCCAGCACCATTACAGACCTGAACATCTTAAAGCAATACCATCGATACCAGTACCTAAGAATTATACACTGATTCACATATAGGCATATTTTTTTTATTTTTATACATCTCTTATGCGTTTCCATGCCTGATAAAACAGTGTTCGTTAAATGAAGAAATGCAATAATTGTATCTGATTCAAATGTCTAAAAAATGAATTGGACTATGAATTGGTAATAAGAGATTATATACCTACAGTACATATGATACTGTACAAATCTATATCATTTGCCTGACTATTGTAACTGACTTATCTCATTAAATATTATATTATTTTTTACTCAGTTTCTCAAAATAACTATTCTCCTTTAAAAAATAAAAAAGAGAGAAAAACAAAATGTTCTCACATGTAATACACACTTATCTTATTCCCACAACACTTTGACAAAGATTTACAACACGGTTCAGTCCTGTTTCAACTACTGTATAGACTGTACATTATACAGCAAAACCTTACCGCTTTCAAAAATATTTCTTGTATTTATCAATACTACCAATACCATTTATAAATTAAAAAATTAAGTGTTTTTTTCATGATATAAACCCTAGTAACTGTCTGAACACAAGAAAACAGCCAGAGAAACAAGAGGAGGGTCTCTGGCCCAGCCAGCTAATTTGATTACTAGTTGCTAATTGATCTGAGTGTCTCATTCAGCCTTTCCCAAGAAGAAGCAAAGGTACCTGCTTCAACAACATGGTTGGAAAGCTGATTCCAGACTCCCACAACTCTTTGTGTAAAAATGTGCCGCCTTAAAGAAAACATTTACATGTTTTGGATATTACAAAATACAATTTCCAATCAATCATAATATTCTATAAAATAACACTATTTAAGTAATGAATTGATGAATTATCTCCTCTGAACAGTTGATGTTGAAGCATTTGTACTTCTAGTTGCATTGAGCTCAGCTTGTATTTCAGGGGCAGTTAGTTGCCGGTTTTGCAGACCTGTGACTCTAATGAACGTATTCTCTGATTCTGAGGTCACCTCTGGCCTGCCTGACCTTTTTCGGTCCTTATGAGTGCCAATTTCTTCATATCATTTGATAGTCTTGGCCACAGCAGATACTGACACTTGCAAAGTTCTAGCAATTTGTCTTAAAGATTGACCTTCATTATAAAGTAATTATAAACTGTCTTTTTTCCTTGCTTGCTGAGTAATTTTTGCCATGTTCCTTCAGGAATTACAAACTTTTGCCCATGCTCCCTATTTTTATAGTAATCGTGGACCCTCAACTGTTTATCAATAATTGGTGACAAAAGGTAAATGAGGTAACATGCAAGTTAACCGAGAGAACATCTAACAAAGATAATTCTAAACTTCTAACACCATGTTATACACATTTCTGACTTTTAACTAACCTGGGCTTCAGACTGAAATCTGCTTGCTTTGGGTGTTCATTTAATTGAAAATGAATAATTAAAATTTTCAATGCAGTTCATTTAAGATTATAGGCACACATATCATGTAATTAAATAATTAAGTGTTCATAGAGTTTATACAGTTTTAAGCACAGATAATCATGAATAACCTGGTTTCAAGCAGGTGCACTCAAACTTTTGACTGGTAATGTACATACTGTACTTTGTTTAAAAAGTAGTTATGGCGAGGACAAGCTGCAGAAGGGATTAACCATCTTTTTTAAAAAACTAGATGATTTACTTTTAATAAACACCTTAAACAGCTGTCTTCCACTCCACCCACCAGGTGCACTCCAGTATGTCACTGAGGTCGTGGCATTTCTTGAACGGTCTCAAAATGAATTCTTGATTTTAAAAAGAGACATGAAAAGACCTCCACATGGAAGACACATTGCAGGCCTTAAAAACAAGTTTCAGTTTTAGTTCTAAATATCGTGCAAGATACTGACAAAGTCCATTGATCCATCCATTCAAACCGCTTTATGCAATCCAGGGTTGCAGGAGAGCTCGAACCGATATTGGTAAGCAACAGGCGCAAGGCAGGATACACCTTGGACAGGACGCCAGTATAACACACGGCACACACAGACACAAACACACACACAGCTTGTCTTTGGACTGTGGGAGGAAACTGGAGTCCCCGGTGGAAAATGGAGAGAATATACAAACTCCACACACACAGCACTCCAGGAATTGAACAAAGGGACTCAGTGCTGGGAGGCAGCAGTGATCGCCAAAGCATCACCGTGCTGCCCTACTGACAAAGGCACCCCAGGGAATTTCTTTAGGATTAAATGTGAAGAAGTCACCAAGCATGTATATTTTAGGACTGGAAAAAGGAAATGAGATTCTTTATACAAAGATTTGTGCATGTCAAGAATAAGCTGCCAATGCACAAAAGGGCCTGGGATCCTTCAAGGCTGGATAAGACCCTCAGATCAACAAGTTACTTGCAACAAAATATGCAAAATGGGTTTAATGGCTTCTCACTTAAAATACCTCACTTTTCCGTTTTCACCATACATGGTCTAGATATTGGTTAATGGAAATTATCTCCTTTCACACTTTAAACAGATAAAAATTAATGTTCTTCACGACTGAACAACTTACAAAACAGATTTTTGCCCAACCATAAAAGTAACGATTTACATTACAAAGAATACACTTGTTCCCCAAAAAGAGAAGGAGACATTAAACTTGAAACAGAATGAACACACTGCAGTGAATAAGTTTGCAAAGAAGTTAAAATGTATGGCACAAGGGCCTACATTATTAATAAAATAATCATAAGTAGGGGCTATAAAAACAAATATCTGACGCTTTAGAAAGAAAATGCATGGATGACATTGTATTATCCTGAAATTGTAAGTTTCCTGAATGTCCAAAGTAACTTCTGCCAACAGTGCAACGTTAGGACTCATTAAACTACATGGAACAAACTACCTCACAAAATCTGGCAAGGCTACCCAAACTGTACCGCAAGACCAAGGCCTGTTTGTGCAGAAAGATTAATGACCTCACAGTCAGTGATAAAAGAAATTCCAAGGGAAAACAGTAAACTGATTCACTCAGGGTCAGCCTTAAACAGTATGATCAAACGTGGGTTCAGATAAGACAATGGATGCTACAATAGCAACTGTTCCTTAAAATAAGCAAATATATATGGAATCACATTGTTATGTCTGAGAGCATACCATCCAAGCACCCTATTGTAAAAAGGTAAAACCTCGACTGACATCATTTACATGAACTACCCCCTTATCTTGTTTATCCTGTTACTGCAACAGAATTGTTAAAAGAAATCTCATTTAATACAACAGTTGAAGAATTAAACAACAATATCAAAGATTATGAATGATTAAATGAATCAATAAAATAAGGAGTATAAATCACAAGTGGAAAAGGCTAGATTACACTGTTTATTATTTCTTAATGGTCTGGGAATTTATTTAAAAGACCAAGGTACTTAAGTGCCATTTTTAAAATAGTTCATGATCTCAGGCTTAGTGGTTTTTTGAAGGTGGTCAGTGTATCATCTCCAACAACATGGCTGAGCAGCTTGTTCCATACTCCCACAACCACTAAGGCTGTGTTGAAGGTAAAAAACCCTTCTGACATCCTTCTTCAATACAAATTCATTACGTATTTGCATTTGTAATTCAATCGAACCCTTAAAATGCCCATTATATGGTTCATACAACTTCTCAACAGACCAACAGAATGCCATTATTATGCTCTGAGAAAAATGTGAGATTTACTGGATGGTGCTGGAAAACATGACGCCACTGTTCCTTTTTACTATTATTGAGTCTTTATGTATTGTTATATATTGTTTTATCAACCACTATATTAGTTTATGGTTTTTTCCTGAAATTCACTGCATTTTTGTGACTTTTTGTAAGGTTGTGCTCACCAAGGCGAGCAACATTTTATTTCCAAATCTAAAGCTGACCGGCTGTGCAGGCAGCTCTCTTTTAACAATCTGCAACAAACCCAGAATGCACAGCGGCTACTTATAGAATACATATGCAATAGATGATTCAGCATCTCACCACAGGGGAACACTCTCTTTTTGAAGATATCAAAAACAAAAGACGCCCACGTTTATCCTATGGATAGTCACAATTTGGTAGATGTACAGGGCCTCTCTCCACCGAAAAGGTCTTCATCTGCATTGCTAATGCATGTACTGTAGCCACACAGACTTTGTCTTTGATAATAATAATTTACAATTTCACTACTGCTTAGCAAGCAGACAAGACCTAAAACCTAGTGACACACACACAGGAAAAACACCAATTTGCCTGCAGAATGACTGAATTAATAATCACTGATTAAAGGTAGAGTACAATATTCAATATTCAGTTATAAAAAGCCATGGGCGATGTAATTTTACATCATGCAAATCTAAACCACTATGCATTACACTGTATCTGAAATTGTAAAGATCTGAAGGTTTTTTTCTGTGAGGTTGGGCTTAACAGCTTGCAAAATTGCCTATATTTGTCAGTAAACAGCATGATACTAAATAACACACTGATGAGTATGTAATCATAGCAGCCTGTTTTCCAAATCATTGTAACAATTTATAGGCGCGTTTACAGTATAAGAAATTAAAATAAGTACTGTATAAAGACATTGCTGTGCCATAGTTCTGAAAACTACTCAAGGAAAATGTGGAGAAATTTTATTTTAGGCAATATATCTTTCACGTAGTTTAAGATATGAACACTGAAATTAAAAATAAAATACATATTTGAATTTTATAACATTTTAAAAACAATATTCCATGGGAAATGAAACCTAATAACTTATTTCTTATTTTTTACTGAATCGCAAGCTCTCTGATCTTTTCCTGCTCTACTGCATTTACTTTTGTATACAGAACAGAATACGGTTCACTTTCTTCAGCATGTTTTCTCTTCTTAGCACACAAGAGCAAGGCTTCATGGAAAACCCAGGACATCCTGGTTGAAAGAATCTGCTTCTGCCTGTAAAGCACTGAGCAGTGAATACAGTACGTGCCTTAATCTCACAAGGAAGGGAGTGGCAAAAAATCTCATGTAGTGAATAATACACCCAGTCATACACTAACATCACTGTGTTCCATGTGCTCGGCTTATTGACTAAATGACAGTCCAGCTACTAAACTCTCTGCAAAAGCATGCAGCTTTAATTCGATCTGCTTAGTTACAGCAGGCCCAAAACATTTCATAAAGCAGTTAACTAACTTTAGGGTCACTCTAATTCTTGGCCTACAGTGGCGTTCAACTTATTCAAATCCAGTCACTGCACCTTAGTTGACTCACACCTGAGTTTAAATGGAGCCTACAGTATGTACCCACACCACATACTGTACAACGTTCTTTTTAAGAGACACCAAACATTTAGGAGATGATGTCGGTAGTCAAGCACACTTCAGGCTCAGACCTGCAGATCGAGCCCACAACTCCGAGAGTGGAATGAATCCGTTGCCTGCCTTGAACACTGAATACCCTTGTTCTCCCAAACAGACATGGGATGGCCCACTTCGCACTGAAACATACAGGGCTCTCTTGTGTTCAAGACAAGCTTACTGTATATATCAGTTAGGCCTGCCTGAAGGTTTTGGGAACCTGGAAAAACCATTCAGGACTTTATAATTATAATATTAATTGCTTACACTTATATAGCTCTTTTCTGGACACTCTACTCAAAGCGCTTTACAGGTAATGGGGCTCCCCTCCACCACCACCAGTGTGCAGCAGCCACCTGGATGATGCAACGGCAGCCATAGTGCGCCAGAACGCTCACCACACATCAGCTATCAGTGGGGAGGAGAGCAGAGTAATGAAGCCAATTCATAGAGGGGGATTATTAGGAGGCCATGAAGGGTAAGGGCCACTGAGAAATTTGGCCAGGATGCCAGGGTTACACCCCTACTCTTTTTGAGAAATGCCCTGGGATTTATAATGACCACAGAGAGTCAGGACCTCAATTTTATGTCTCATCCAAAGGATGGCGCCTGTTTACAGTATAGTATCCCTGTCACTATACTGGGGCACTAGGACCCACATGGACCGCAGGGTGAGCGCCCCCTGCTGGCCCCACTAACACCTCTTCCAGCAGCAACCTTAGTTTTTCCCAGGAGGTCTCCCATCCAGGTACTGACCAGACTCACACCTGCTGAGCTCCAGTGCTAAATATTTTTACGCGAATTCGTATTTACGTGGTGGGAGATGAAAAAATGAATGGAAAATCAAATAATGCAGGGAATTTCGCAAATTCAAATCTGGTGTGGCACACACCTGAGCCGCACTTTGCCAAGTAGTTACTGAGGCTCCAGCAAATCGAGATTTTGAACATGTTTAGGGGTGGGATGACGGTGACCCGTTTGCGGCATAAGTACGGCAAGAATGAAGCTTCAATTCATGCAATGAGAGGCAGAAGACTTTTTGTCCGCTATGTTCCCTGCATTTAATTATTAAATTTTATTTGATCTATTTTGTATACTGTACAGTAATGTATTGGCTGTATTACTGTTTTTATAATACCTTAAACTACATACATACACATACAAATACATCTGCAATTGGTTTTACTTGCTTAAGGGAGGGGAACAGTGGGGTCTTAGGGAGATGCTCTAGTTATACAGTACACGATTTTGGGTATACAGTAGGCACTATGTCAGGAAGCCAAAATGTCATTTACTGTATATAATCACTTCCTGAACTTCAAAGTACTACCCAAAAAGGCTTTTGGTTTTAATAATAAACCCGAATTATCAGCAATATCTTTTGTCCTGAACAGTACATGTTTCCAAAAGATTCCCAAATTGTCTAGCCTAAAAGAAAAGCTGCTTACATAGCACTAAAGTATTAACAACCCTATGCGTTAGCTGGGAACTAACGGCATATAGCAAAATCACCGATAAAGTCCAGTGACACTCTGGAAACATTAACACTGTAAACCTAGCAGAAGGATGTTCCCCTGCTGATGCACGGCTGTTTCACTGCGGGGCAGAGCTCAGCATAACTGGAAGGTTGTGGGTTCAAATTCCTGGCGAGACACTGCTGTTGGACCCCTGACCAAGACACTTGTTCCAGTAAAATAACCAGCCTTACAAATGGGCAGAAATATCAATCACTTCAGATTAAAGTGTCTGCCGCATAAATAAAAATCAGATTTTCCTAGCACTAGTCAGCGACTCACTAACACAACATCGGGAGAAGCAAATTGGTTTTCACAAGGATTTAGGCTCTCGGATACACCACATATCAAATGATTTCACACTGAATTTCATCTTACAAGGTGAACAGAGTGCATCTGGGTGAGGCTTTTAATAAATGAGTGAAAATGTTATTCTCCTACTACTGATAAGAACCTTGACTACAAAGGGAATAAATTTAGGGGGAGGACCTAAAACCTACTGTATTCTCATTCGTCAGACAAAATTGTAAAGGAAACAACAATTATGAGTTTGCAAAGGCCATTCCCACAGAAACTAAAAGTGATCCCATTGAAGAGATAATATGACCAGAATGAGCCTAAGTAACACTTGCACTCTTCTGCCCTGCTCATACTGTATTTTTAGGTGCCACAGGATAAGGGTCTGGTCTATTTTTAAACTGCTGTATCTTTGTAATCACTCTCACACACTCATATGAACTTGGGCAGAAACATATCACTGTTACATGAAACCCCGGCCTTTTCAAGAGCACTGTTAATAAAATGGGCCTATACTGTATATTAGGATATATTCTAACCTGTGCAGACTTCAGATTTATGGAACGTTTTGCTTATTTCATTTAATAACAAGATTTCAGCTACAGTGTGTTTCGGGTGCAGCAACTCGTATTACAGCCTGCTGTACATACAGTATAGAAATAAAACGAACAGTAACATCAACAGTGCCGATATACATTATTACACTATTTAATCATTGATAGTTCAACATATTTAGTTATTGAAAAATATAAATGAGCGTTATAAAAAACAGTGAAAACCTAAGCGCTTTGTCTTAATTATAATGTCCTGACTCACTGAATCCTGCTGATTGAAGAAACGCAGTAACCAACGTGAAGTAGAGCCATTCAGTGCCGTATCTTACAGCGATGACAAGTTACATGATGTGAAGGCATGCTTCTCACAAATCTTGTTCAGCAGGAATCTCGGGATTGTCTTTTTTTTAAAAAAAAAAACCCATCCAAGACAGTCCAGTCACGTCATGATCAGTCCGACACACAATCCGCGTTTTCCCCGACAGCAAGCGTACGTACACTACACGCCACTTTTCAAAGCTTCACTACAACAAAGACAACCAAGGCAAAAGTGAAGCTGTCAGTCGGGGCTGCAGTGTTAAGGACAACAGCTGATAGATACACTGCAGCAATACGGGGCCTGAGCTGCAGCTACAGTAGATCAATGAAATAGTTACTAAATTACTGCCGCTAACACTGCAGAGTGTTACAACTGAAAAAAAAACTAGCCGGCCTAACGACACGAAATCATTTCCGAGCACACTGTCCTGACAATAGCGCATTCCCTCAGATGTCATACCTTCGCTTTGCCGGCCTCCAGCTTCTTCTGTCTCTCTTCGTCTTCCATCACGGTTGTTCCTGGGCCCAGTGAGAGGAGATTAAGGCTTCACACAAAGTGTCAGTTAAAAGGGTCAGAGCCGGTCTAACGAACTGACCACGTACTGGCATGTAAGGCTTCTTCTGGATCGCCTAGTAAATACACTGTGCAAAAAACGTGTAGAGGACTCTTCGTTACTGGCTCGCCTCGGCCGCCATATTCAATACCACGTAAACACAGGGACCGCTGGTGATGACGTTCCTAAGGTGCCTGCTTGCGATTCACGCCTCCAGGACAAAAAAAAACTCGAGGAGGGGTTTAGTTTAAGGTGGCAGCAGGTAAGGAATTTGCGTTTCTGAAAAGATGAAAATTAAAAGTTGAGATCATTCACTTGGGCGTGCGGTATGTGCTTCGGCTATATTTTGGTGAGCAGGCTTCCCGAGTCGGTTAAACTTTGATATATAAGATATATAAATTTGGTCTAAATATGGTCTAATGAAGATTTCTGTGAATGACAGCTCTTTATTATTCTTTGTTTGATTTGGTGGTTATTTACTGTAAATAAAGTTAAATACGAAATAAAGTATTTTCAGTAGCAACATTTAATTATTTTTCCTATCATACAAATGTTGTGTAGATAAGAATATGATTGATTGGGGGTAAAGATGTAGTGCAGTGCAATACTGTGCTGTACAATGAAATGCAATAGTCTTGTATGGTGATGTTGGGCAGTGTTTCAATATTATAACTTCAATGAACCGATGGAATTAATTTTAAAAAACAAAACCATAATTCTTGGAAGCACATTTTAAGTGAATAGACACCTGTGGCTGGCAAGCAGATTGCTGATGGATCAAATTACTGTCTCGATAAGGCCCTCAACTCCGTTAAAACGTATAATTGTATTAGTATTGCAACCTCAGTTTTCAATAATAGTACTGTACATTTTTATATCTTGTGTGATTCTAATGTAGCCAAACAGTTAGTATCATATCCTCCAAGCAATCACCAAGCAATATGGACAAAAAAGCTAAGACAATAAAATGCAAAGCTGAAACACCTGATGCGACCTCTGTTTAAATGCACTGGGGGGACATTTCACAATTCCTGAGGTTTATACAGTAAACAGACTACGTACCTGCAGGAGACGGTGGCCTCTGTCTCCGGACCACTGGGGTTGTACAGCTGATAGTCTGGCTGATCTTTAATTCCACCCATCTTCGCTTGGACATTTTTCGGTGTCTGTAGCAAGAGGCGTCTCTCTCCTTTCTGAGGGCTCTGCGGCGGTGAGGCTACAGCTCTGGGACTCCAGACCATCAGAAAGTTTAGGGCATTAATAATTGACGTGACAGGAGTACTGTGTCAGCCACCGTAACTTAAGCACATACTGTAGGTCTGAGGCCATAATGACCTTATAAGAGGAACATGTCTAATTGACATAAACATTGCTCCAAAGTACCAAGTGTGTCTTTTTTTTTTAAATGAAGCCACAATGGAAAAGTACTTGTATCACAATGTAAAATTTAGTGCACAAATTGTGGCAAACTCAGTTTCAGTTTTGTAGGGGTTGAGGGTTATTCTTCCTAATCAAGGACTTTTGTTCATGCCCTGTATTTGTAGTACATGCGTTTTAAGGTGCTTTAGTGATAAGTATACATGCTTAAGGAATTTATTCAATAAGAGGAAAAGTAACAGATACAATCTTGTTTCCCTAATATGATCCTGAAACATAGTCGATGCTGCATTCAATTAGATTTAACGCTTTGGAAAAATATTGCACTTAAATATTTTGATCTGAACCTGTAAATCCCCTGAAAAGAAAGACAAAGGACTAATGACCCCTTATATACAAGAACAAGCTGAATGAACAAAAGTTCTGCTGCAGACCTGATGCAGAGAAGAGGGCTCTAACTGCACTGACTGTTCTGTCTGAGTAGCAATGAATGTCAGGTCCCACTGTCCCCAGTCACACTTCATCTCAGAGAATGGCCTTTGAGCACTGTATGAGAAAGCAAACTGTTTTAAATACAATACATGAGAAAGGAATGGCTGTATCAGGTTCCCAGCTCACTGCTGTTTAGCATCCTTCCAGTCTGATGTTGAATCTGTAAGTGATATTGATCTACATACGGTAGCAGCTGCTTCAGAAGACACAGCTCTCTGAACAGAAATAAAAAAAAACAGTTGTTTAATCTGTTTATTAGTCAAGATGAAAAAGCAATTTGGGCTAGAATTTCTGTCAATCTCTCAAGTTACACTTGTGGGTCATTTTTACATTTCCAGGTTGAATTAGTGAACAAAATAATGCAACAGCAAACATGAATTCTTTATATAAATAATATTAGGTATTGAGAAGATTTTTTTTAATTTGATTATTTCTTCCTTTAATATGATGTTTTTAAATGTATGATATTTTTCTATTTTTAATCCACATTTCTAAACATGACATAGCATTAAATTTCTTGAAGCAAATTAAATAGTATAAATCAGGCTGCCAGAATATATATATATAAAATTGTTATACATAATTATATTGCTTTGCACAAAGTATGACATTTCAGGAAAATAATATGAAGAAATGTTTAAATAAACATTATAGATGGAAAACGAAAGCTCTTTGCTTATCAGAAGTGGCTCTTGACTGTAATTTGCAGAGGTTTAGAATGAGAAAAGTTCCGCAGCAGTTATTCAATTGAAACTTTTGGTAAAGCAGTTTCTCAGTCGTGCTGGGATTTGGGATTTGGGCTACTGTACCCCTGCTGGAACCTGACGTACTTCTTCGAGTGATCAAGGAATGGATGATCTTCTCAATCTCACCTTTTTCATGAAAACTGCTCATCTGTAAATCTCTCTGGAAGCCGATCAGACTTTCCTACTAAACACAGCAGAAGAAAAGGCAATATGACATATTTCCTCAGCTCTCACAGAGTGAACAATGCTTTGCATACTGTAGTTACTGTATTATGCTTTTTAAAAACTATACTCTTCTTTGATAGGGCCATTTAATTTCAACGGGCTTCGTCAAAAGTAGCTAATACTATTCTTCAAAAAGGAAGATTTTTTTCTGATGGAATCTGTATTAAAAAGCAGACAGTGGAAGACACCTTACAGTATACAACCCTCTGCCATAAAGACAGGAGATTCAAATATTAGAGCACAGGTACTATTAATACTGCTTGTGTACCTTCAGGAGATACAATAAATGCAAAGACATTTTTACTAATGAACCTTAAACTGTGCCTAATTCTGGATAGTGTCTTCTTTTTTTTTACTGTAAATGAGTTACAAAGCCAAACGGTAGCGGTTTTGGAACTAAAGTCCTCTGTAATGTTTGTTAGGGGAACATCCGAATCATTTATTTCATAGATTGGAAAGTCTTCCCTTTCTGAAAAATATTGATTTTAAAACAGGTAAAAAATCCAAACAATGAAACCTCTTTTTTTTCCCCTTGCTTCCATGCATGAATAAGCCCATCGCAGATGATCTGCTGGGGGGATATTGGTAGGAGTGATCATCACAAAGGGCACGTTGACACTGTACAAGTGCAAAAAGCATGATTAGCTTTCTTTCCTGCAGAGACAAGTCTGGAATTTGTAGTGACAGACTGAAAAATGACACTCAAATTTTAGTTATAAATAAAACGAGGCTGTATCAAATGCATCAAATGTTACACAAAGGAGGAAGAGTGGATTGGTGGTTAACATTGGGTCTTGGGGCAACTGAGTGGGTTTTCTCAGGTCACGAAAGACATGCCAACCAGGTTAATTGGATTCTCTAAACTGCCCCTTGTAAGTGAGTGTGCCCTGTGATAGACTGGCATCCCATCCAGGGTGTGGGCCTGCCCTGTGTCCTGAGCCTGCCAGCTGAGACTCAGGATCACAACGGATCAAGTGGCCACTGCAAATGAATCAATAAGCAAAGCAGTAATGAAGAAAAGCAGCCCATATAAAATGGGTATTGTTGGCATAGTCTAATCTTAAATGCAGGGACAGCTAATGGAATTCAAGAGTGACAGCTGGATGTCATGATGATACCAGAGAAGGAGAATAAATAAACAGCAGAGGGCTGTTAGTGCCGAAACATGAGAGTGTCTAACATTCACAGTTGTATCCATGCATTTGATGGTGTCAAAAAATAAATGGAATCTATTCAGGTGAATAATAAATACATTCCAGAATTACAATATGACTGATCTGTAAAGTAAATAATACCCTGCCATTGAAAATATGTAAGTAAATAAGTAAATTATACCTTTCTTAATCAACTACCTCTCTGTAATGAATAATGAATTTTACAATGAATATAAAATAACAGAACAAAATGATTTGGTTGTATAGCACAGTCTTGTCTTAAAATGTGGATAGAATGTTGTCATCATATTTCCTGTTGTCATCAGCTTGTAGGTCCTGGAGATGAAGAAATGGGGGTTTAGACAGGTGTCTTAACTGGTTATGCCTTTCAGGAGGTTCCCCTCTTTGTCCTGAGAGGGGTGCAGTGAGCAAGGAGCTTCATTTCAGACAGCATAGGCCACAAGGCAAGATCACACCTTGGATGAAGTCTGATAGACCCCTGAGCCAGTATCTAGCTCGGTGAATGTGACATGATGAAGTGACTGTGGTTAATACTATTCCTGAGATTTTTCTAAATGAGTTAGTCTTATTTTCCTTGGTTTGTTGTGGAACTGTACTATAGCTTGATATGATATAATCCATACACTCTAATGAAGGGGCTTGCAGGCAGACAGGTCACCTCTCTGTGCCACCAAAAACAGGTTTCTGCTGTGTCATTTGACTCTGTGTGATGGTGCTGTGACATTTAATTAATTGTTCTGGAGGTACATAACAACCAGTGTTTGCTTAGTCTTTAAAAATGCCATTCTGTGCGAAGAAAGATATCTGTGAACAATGAGGACTGTACGTCTTAGCTCTGCCCTGCAGTGACGTTTGGGATGACAGCGGACCTAAGACATGGCTGCAGGAAGGGTTCTGTTCCTTCTGGCCCTGGGGAAACAGACAGCAGTGAGTTAAATGGAGCCCACCGTCCAACATGACAATAGCAGCTACATTACCAGTGTTGTTTATGCTTTAGGGGAGGTCTGTGGCCGAGCAATCCTTAGTCACCTTAGACAGAAGACCTGTACTACAATAACAGTAATTACAACTTAAATTACTGCTGTCCATGGAGAAAGAACAATGAAAAACGTGTTCATGTGAGGCATTGAAAATATTTAAAAGTACGCTTTTACTGGGCAGCATTTCGATGGCATACAGACAGAAACATTTCCTTTTCGCACTGCTACTGTACAAATCTAAAAAAACCAAAAAAACATTTTTTGATCTTTTAAAAACATGGTGTGGAGACATGTACTCCGTCTCTTCTAGTTTATTTTCTAAATGTAATTGCAACACTTACTGTATGCTAGAATACGTGACTCAATATTTATATTAAGGATAATGTTATTAAAGCAATAATTAACATGCTCCATGTCAGGAGTATCCCCGATTCTGGGCGACCAGTTGATGCCATCTAGTGGTTACAGGTCATTCCGACTCCGTAGCAGAAATACGATCCCTTCAGGACTGCAGAGGGCGCCAGCAAATCCGTTCAATCAGAAATAACTCAAGAGCCGCTGTTACACTTCTCTTGCCTAGCTAGTTCTGTTACAAACAGCGGAAATGACCTGTGAAAAAGGTAAGGGAAGACGTTGAAGGGTGGGATGGTGTGATTTTCAATGAAAGCAGGTGTTTTGTTGCGTAGCAACAGAATTGAAATGTGTAACTTAGTATAACCTCGCATACCAGTTAGCCTTGCTTGGGACAATAGTAATATCGAGTTATTGTGCTGTTTATGGGTTAATATATTAATTAAAAACAAACGCCCTGCTGAAAAAGGAGATGTACACTAGTGGCAGTGCAAGCTGCGGCAGTACTTTACCCAAAAGGCTTGTGTTACTGACGTGTTGCATATATAAATTAGCACGTTTTCTAGTATATTTTATTTGCATTTGATTTTACACTTCCAAGAATAAACGGGTCAGTATTATAAGATAATGGAACATGAAACACGACAAATTGGGAGACTGCAGCACGAGCGATGAAAGTCTCTGACGTCACGGCCATTGGTATCATCAATTATACCCTTTGCCGATGTGTCCTGTTCACAATTATTACCTTTAAAAGTACTTTACTTACATATCCTTTAGATGTTTGGATCGTAGGTCTGCTTACGCGAAATCCCATTGCTTACGACCTTAACCTTTGTACCAGAATGCTGGATTCTCATTCTCAATGATAACATTTTGTTTATATTAAACTTCAAACGATTTTTAATGCATGAAAACACATCTGTTACTGCTAATAATCGTTAATGTTTTGGGGGGGGTTTAAACATCGAATGAGCCGATAGTTCCAAGATCAGTTTTCATGAAAACAAGAAATTACCTTTATTTGTTAAATTAAGGTTACATTTAGATAATCTAAATTTCATTCAGATAATTAAGATTACAGATAGATAATGTTTTTGTCATTTGTAAAAATAAATAATGTAGTATTTTTGGTAATATCAACTTTGATTTTACTGCTATGTATTTCGAAAATGTTTATTAAGAATGTATAACCGCACTCCCGCAGCCCTTTGGGTAACGATGTGACTCCTGTTCTTGGTTTTTAAATGCACTTCCATGTAGCTGCTACTTGTGACCTCTGATTCGTCTTGCACTGTTTATTCTGAAAACATCCGGGTAGACGTTGGCCTTGTCTTTGAGGCTTTTCTCTAGTGGTATCAGTTGCACTTGCTAACTTTTCTGTTAAAAAACTATAAAGGTTCCTTCAGCCTGTCAGTGTAGGTTGTCTGTATTTTACTCCAGGAATTTTGAAAGGACGAGAAGAGTGTTCAGTTTGTTCAGATCTTATATGCCCAATAAAAGTTTTTTTTCTCAACCAAAATGTTACCCCTGCTGTTGGTCGCAGGTTATTCTCTAATATGGAGTTAGACTGCTGCTGGCTTACCTGTCATCACCCATCATCTCTGCAGAAAATGCATACCCGAGCTCAGTGTGAATCGAGGACAGGAGGGATTGTGGGGGGATTATTAGTGTGTTTTAGGTCTAATTCCTCAGTACACCAAAGGCCAGGGCAGCCCTAGCTGGGAAATACAAGCCTTGCTGTCTGCTGGTGCACACACCTGGTTCAGCAATGACTCCAATGCCCAGTGGTAAAGTATAGATACTACTGTACCTGCAGGCTAAGAAGGAATAGCACAGCCCCCTGCTTTAGCTGATAACACATACAGTACCTACTGTGTAAGATACAGATTTGTGTGCAGGCAAGCTAGTATGTGCTTTGTCATGTTTCTTCGTGTAATATATAATAAAGAGTTTGATCACACTCAAGGAAAAATATTGACTAATTTATTTGTAATTAGTAAGTTATTGTACCTTGCGCAAGGGTACGACAGCCATGCTCATCCCCAGAACTGAACCTGCAACCTTCCAGCTATAAATCTAATCCTAGCCAGTGCTTAACACTGCTGCCTCTGAGTGCCAGCTAATAAGGGCAGTTTATTTTTAATCTTCAGCAAAATCCCAAAACGGGCTGATGGAATTATTCTATCCCTGTGAAGATTCATACTCCTATTTTTTTAGGATACATACTGTAGTATTGTGCTATTAGTGCATTAGTGACCTAATGTGACACATAGTGTAATTAAAAATGGAGGCTTGTTCATTGAATTTCTACATCTTGTCATTGTCACAACGGTTAGCCCATATTTTCAAAAATGTGTTTATATATAATACCTGTGTTTGTTTCTATCTAGGTACTGTGATAAAACATGGCAGTGATTCACTTGCTCTGAGCTTTAATATATAGAATGGGATCTATTTAGAGATTTAGGGTAGTGAATCAGGGAGGCTGAAGTCTTTTGTTGTGCTTCTCAAGATTAGCATTAGACCTCCCTGAATATGTTATGCAAATCGGTTGGTTAAATATTTAAGCAGAGCAAATAAGGTTTCCATCAAGGTAAACAGTAAACTCAAGCTGCAGCATGTGCTAATGTGCCTCACAATGAACAGTTCTTCAGTCCCAGCCAGGGCTGTTTCGGAGCGTGTGAGGGGAAAGATCGTTTAGTATGTTGCGTGTGTCCCGGGGACAGCACTTCACACACTAGTTTACAAGTAATGTATTAAGACCTCTAACTTCTGCCCTTTCATATTCTAAAACTGACCTACATATTTCCTAATCTGTGATTAAGATATTTGAACGGTGCCTGCAACGCTTGTTTAAGAAGGGCTTTATTCTTCTAAGCATTAACATTATTGCATTATAATTATGAATTTGCATAATCCAAAAAAGCAACATCAGTGAAAGTGAAATAAAATCTGCATTAAAATCACCAGCCTTGTTACAGAGCAGTTGTAAGTCCATTTGAATGTTTTAGTGTTATAAATAAATAGCAACGATCATGCAGAACACTAACTTTCCTTTCCATTCTCCCCTCCAGGCTCCTGAATATTGCATGACGCCTTTGAGGTGTGAGATGGTGCTGTCCAGCATCACAGGCATGCTGCACTGCACTGCGGGGCGAGCTGTGCTGGGTCTCTGTGTCTCTCGACAGCTGGCACCATGGCTTTCCTCGCTGCGCAGTTCAACATCTAAGGTCGACCAGGTCAGCCCAGGCAAGGAGAATGAGGTGCTAGTGGAGAACTTGACCGTTCTAGGCGTGGACATTAAAATGGCGAGGAGACGGCAACCAGGCGTCCTTCGGAAAGTGATCACTAACGAGCAGGGCCTTGCCCGCTTTCTGCAAGCCAAAGGGGCGAGCAGGGAGGTGGTGGCCAGCATCATCTCCCGCTACCCCCGCGCCATCACTCGCTCCCACCAGCACCTGGAAGAGCGCTGGAGGCTCTGGAGGAATGTCTTCAAGAGGGACGACGAGATCGTGAAGATTGTGGAGCGCTCGCCTGAGTCCTTCTTCCGCTCCAGCGACAACGCCAACCTGGAGAAGAACATCGCCTTCCTGTGGTCCCTGGGCTTGACCTCCAAGGACCTCCACCGGCTCCTCACCACCGCCCCCCGCACCTTTTCCAACAGTGCCGAGCTCAACCGGCAGATGGTGGAGCTGCTGCAGGACATCTGCGTCAGCCTGGGCGGCACCGACCCGGAGCAGTTCATCAAGCGGATCATCTCCCGGAACGTGTACATCCTGATCCGCAGCACCAAGCGGGTCAAGACCAACGTCGAGTTCCTGCAGGGCGCTCTGAGGCTGAGCAACGCGGAGCTGCTGCGTCTGCTCCAGGGCCACGGCGCCGACATCCTGGACCTCTCCAGCGAGTACATCAAGAGGAACTTCCGGAGGGCCGAGCAGAAGCTGAGGTCGCTCGGCTGCTGCCAGGAGAAGGTCAAGAACTTCATCATCTTGTACCCTCCAGCCCTGTACATCTCTCCTGAGAACCTGAAGAACAAAATAGACTGCCTCCTGGAGGGAGGGGTGGATATCGAGCAGATATTGGAAAAGCCACGGGTGTTGGATTTCAGTACTGAGACGGTGAGGAGCCGGCTCAGGGAACTGGAGAAGGCTGGGTACGACTTTAAAAAGCAGGGGATATCCATTTTAGACTACAGCCGAAAGCGCTTTGAAGCAAAGTTAGGGAAGTTATCGGAGCAGCCTGAAGAGTGAAAAGGATTGAAATCAGCCACTGCCTACGCACCTGTGCAGTTCCATATTAGGTTTTGAAGTCTTTTCATTAACATCTTTTGACAGAGGGATGGTTTTGGACATTCATCTTTCCTGCATTTAATATTGAACAACCGAAAGACATAATCCAGACAAAAAATAATAAATATCTATTTTGAACAATCTGTGTATTGATTTAGCCTGCATGTAAAATGTGTGCTCCTTTTGCAGGGAAAATCAATAGCTTCACTACATTAGCTTGTAAAATAAAGTGATTGCAGAATGGAATTTGTCAATTCCTGTTAAAGAAAAAAAATCACCTGTTTTTCAGAGCGGTTGTATCATCTCACATAGGTGCAAAAAAACTTTTACTTTAGTCTGTCAAACCAGCTATAGTAGTGGAACATGTTGTGTATGAAGCCATCAGGGATGTATTTTTGCATTTAATACAAAATGGCAGCCTATCACTGTACACACAGAGAACCCTGTTAGTACAGTTTTCTGTTTCCACAGTTATGAGCAAGGGTGACATCTGTAACCACCAGATATATGAACCACTATCTACTGTATATATAACAATGACATAGAGGACAGAAGCCAGTTGTTACTGATAAAACACTAATATAAGCACATGTTTAGTCACCCAGGATAACTGATAGATAGGATTTAGTGCCTAAGAATCATTACTGATGTCTACTTTTATCAAAGCTACAGCAATGCCTTTTTCTGTATGGTATTTGTTTTTCACCAGTCTCTGACTAAGTGTGAACTATCCACTTTTGGAAAAATCAAAAAGTAAAGATGTAAAGAAAACGTTTTTACCAAGTAATGACATCCAAGATGGTGGAGAAGCGTGCTGGCTGTGATGTCGATGCACCTTCTTTGTAAAACCGTCGAGGGAACTACACCTGTGTTTAATAGAAATGAATTCAAAACCTTTTATGAAGGATAACCGTTGCTGAAATGTGAGATTTTTACAATTGTACTTATCTAAAATCTTGAAGTCTTATCCGCTGATATTTAAATCATGTTCTTTGGGAAAACACTAATTCTAATTCATTGGGATGTGGAAACAGAGGCTTTGTTTTTGTTGATTACGAGTACAAAAGAAATATGATGTATTAAACTGCACAGTGCTGTTGTGACCAGCAGGTGGCACTATGAAATAGGTAAACGGAGTTGAAAGTTATTAAGCAATTTAACTTCATCCCCCTCAGTGTCTTGTGCCCATAGCATCTGCTCTGGCTACATTTTTTGTGATGCCAGTCACATAACAGACAATTTAAAATGTAAACAGGCAAGTGTGATAGTTCTTTCATTTCTCCCTGTAACAACATGTCATCTCTTCCCACATGGCAGGGGAGGGACATGGAAACCGAATATTGAAGATCTTCACAGTGTCAAAGGCAAATGCTCTGTCAAGGTGTCTTTGAAGACCAAACCGTCGACATGCTCTGTTGTGCTGTGTCTCAGAGATGTACCAGTGCAATCATGAGGAGATCAAGAGCAAATCACAGGACCAAGCAGCAGGATTAATGAAAGTCTAACATTACTTCATTATCCTGCTTCTCAGGCATGTGTCTCTTTGTAAACGTTGAGACATCTGGAGTACCATTTACTTATCCAGTAGATAGGAAATCTATCTTTTTTGTATCTGCTTTCTCAAAAACTTAAGTTTAACTTAAGTTCTACAGACGTGTGACGTGGGTGTTATTTTTTTGGCAGGAATTGACAGGGATTCTTTAGTCAGTCCTTAACAATGAAACTATGGTACATGTAGATTTCCAGTGAGCATGCCCAAAAGGAATGGGGCATCACAGCCCTGTGACATCCATCCATCCATTTTCTAAGCGCTTTATCCCATCCGGGGTCATGGGGGAGCTGGAGCCTATCCTGGTAAGCAACAGGCAGAAGGCAGGATCCACCCTGGTTGGGATGCCAGTTGTTCTCGGGGTACAAACAGACACACACAGCTTGTCTTTGGACTGTGGGAGGAAACTGGAGCACCAGGTGGAATATGGGGTGAATATTCACACTCCACACACACAGCCCTCCAGGGCCAGTTCTCCCAGAAGCCAGTTAACCTACCAGTATGTCTTAGGACTATGGGAGGAAACCCACCAGAACACGGGGAGAGTATAGAAACTCCACACTGCCATGTTCCAGCCTTGTAACAGGCATTTCTTTCACTCTCAAAACCACCGGTCTTGTCATAATTTAATAAAATGTGTATTCTAGTCCCTGTTTATTGCAATGTTTGTTTCTTTTAATGTATAACTTTTTAATTTAAATTACTGTGAATTGCACATCCAGACATTAAAGGTTACACATAAAACATGTATGACTCCTGCTGGGAAAGAGATTGAGGAAACAAAAATAACTGTTTTGTGTTGGTTTTTTTTTAGTCGCGAAATGCTTTGTGGTATTTATAAGATGTTAAATTTGTATTTAACAACATGGCACACGCAGAAATCCTGGAACACTGGAATCTGCAACCTTCCTGCTTGATAAATTAAAAATTTGGATTACTTTGACCACGGAGAGATCTGGCTTTTGTCTTGGTCTGTGCTGGGGTTGCACAAGGTGAGCTGTCAGGGTTCACAAAATACTGTGTGACCTATTTCCAGGAACTGGAATTGCATGACCCTCGCATGACCCATGCATCTCATCTGTGCTGGTTCTCACAGGACCTGTTCCTGGATCACTGTGTATGTTGTAGTGTTTTATACACGTTAATTCTGTTAGTTCTGTGGGACTCACGATTGACCATTGTCACCTACTGGACATGTCAAGGAGTTGTTCCTTTAGGACTACAAAGCTCCTGTATGTTGTGAAAGCAAAAACGTAGGACTTTTAGCAAAGTGCAGTAATGTTTTATATACCCACACTCTGTATTTTTGTTTGTCAGTGTTTGTATGCTGTGGTCTGGAAGTCTAAGTCTATTGCTAAAGCTTCTATTAAACAAGCATTGAATGTATCAGGTTGTAGTAATGAACCAGTTCATTACTGCTGTGCTACAGAGTAGTCAGAGTGGTGAAATGAGAATTACACTGTGAAAATGAACACTTCCAAAAGTGGTGGACTTTTCTTATTTTCTAATATTAATTTAGAAACCTAAACAGACTTCTGCATTAATATGTGTTGATGCGCAAGGACAGGGAACAAGGTGCAGTTCTTTATTATTGTTCGGTGCTCTGAGCTTAGTGTTGTACAGTATTTGTATTAACCCAGTGTCAAGGCTGAGTCTTGAATTCCCGCTGAGGGCAGAAGTAAATACAATTATATAAATGAGGACATAGGGGATTTATGCAAATCTTACAATGTGCAATATGCAAAAATGTACAATTAATACGTTAATGTCTAAAAGTCATAAACGACTCAACTCTAATTTGCATTCCAGTAATACATGAGATTTCTACTAAAAGCAAGACTAACACTGGGAACATAGCATTGTCCATTTAAACATCCATAATTAGAAACAAAATTTTCAGTCTTCCCAGGGTTTTGGAAGAACGTTTTACTGTGAAAGAGAACAATCATCTACTTTTCCTGGAACTACAAGAATCTACAGTTACAAAACAACCTTTTTTTCAGAAAACAACAGCATCTGACCTTCGATAAAAAATGAGAAACTCCTGGTATCAGAGTAGAAGCCATGACGTCGATACAGCCCAAAGCATTTATTTTTCAAGTAAATCAAAAACAATAAAACCTCTTTGTTTTAGCCTCATGTTCTGCTCCATATGAAATAATCTTCTTAAGTACTGAACTGTGAACATGAAATATTGCTGTGAACCCTTTGTGTGCAATGTAAAAAAAATAATGGTGTGGTTCTGTAGCATAGTGCAGTATATAGTACTTTAATAAAGAGCTGTAATTGATTTAATACATTGCCCAGAATGCACTGTGTTACCTATATGACAGTACCAGCTCCTTTACAGAACACATTATTTACAGAACACATTAGAACCTCAGAGGCCATGTGGCCCATCTAGGCTGTTTGGTAGCTAATTAATACAAGGATCTAACCCAGCATTTGTTTTTTAAATAATCCCAGTTAAAAGCTTGTTTCACACTCCCACAACCCTTTCTGCACATAAATGCCTCACATTTTCTACTTGTTCTATTACATGCCATAAATCTGGCAAAAGTGACATGTATTATGTTATTTCCTGTGGCATTTTTTTGTAGCATTTTTTCTTCCTGACAGGAGGCCATTCACCTCATCTTGTTCATTTGGTAGATCAGTAGCTAAGTGACTCAAAAATGTAGCGCAGCTGCTTCTTGAAGGATCCCAGCGGTTGGGGCACAACTAAATCATATTTGTGAAATTCTGAAAATGATTATACCATTATATTGTTGTTCCTGCGTATGTAAGTGTACAGCAAGTGTGAAGTACAGTACGTGGACAAACACAATAAGCTTAACTACAGATGCTCGTGAACTGAAGATGAGGCCAAGTGTAGACTGTTACAAAGGACATCAAATAAGCTGCTGCAGGTATTTTGAACGAAGCATTTGTGAGCTTGTGTCCATCTTCAAGGAAGGCGCCATTCCCAGATTACCTCCAGCAACTAAATGTGAGAAGGCATCTTCAGAAGACCCACAGCCTGGCAAATTCTTACGTCATGATTAGATCCGGTAAAAAACGTTTTAACCTACTTTTTACTTTTGCATAATGTTTGTAACTATTTGAAGTACTGCAATTTGTCTGGGGCTAGATTGCTTTTAGAAATGGGCAACAGGTAATCAGTCGTGTCAAATAGGTAAAATCTGGTAAAAGGTATAATGATATATTAACAACATCATAGATTAACAACATCAGACCATTACTACTGGGTTATCTAAACCCCTGTTTAGGTTTTGCCTTTATATTACATTACGGCTGCTCTGCTATGTTTTTACTAATACAAATAATATTAAATAAAAAGTTAAAAAATACAACAACCCATTTCACCAAAAATATGTATAATGGTTTTAATGAAATTAGGAAATTTCAAATATAGAGAAGGCAGAAGAATTTGAACAAACTGGTTAATGAGTGAAAGTCTGCCTTAATTGTTCATTGCTTATCTAAATACTCATCAAATGGTTCATCTGTTGGAAACTAATTTATTTTATATTAGCTCTCATAAAAAAAAGAAAGACCTCGTTATAATTCTGTATTTATTTTTAATAACAAAGGCCACATTCTTGCAATTTCTGTTGAGCCAATTTCAGGTTCTGTCAGACTGTGACCTTTAAGCTCTTGTTGTACAGGAAAAGTTAAGCTGGAGATGGCCATCACATATTAACTGGACTCAGACTCTGACACAGTCTATCTGTGATGAAAGAAAGAAATCAGCACCAAATCTCTTAAAGTATTTGGGCATGTAATGAATGAGTGACACTGAGGACAATGTTGTCAAAGGATTCAGTTTCAATTAAACATTTAACCTGATACTTGTTAGTGTTGAAACGGGGCCTTAATTTTGAAAATTCCTTTTAATACTGAATATGAATAAATAGACTACTTACAGTACAATCCTGCTTTCTCTAGGGCAGTCAACATCACCATCAACATGCCTTTCAGAAAGTTAATGTATCACTGAAAACTAGTGCAGTCAACTGACAAAGATACATGCTAAGAAATGTAATATGAACTCCTAAATATAGGGCAAAGTGTATTGTTTAAAGTAAGTGAAAGTCACCTGCTTTTGTAACATTGAAGCCTGACCTGACAAGCCGTTTACAAAACAGGCAAAACATGCTTTTACAGCACGAGCAAATCAATCTCCCAGTCATAACTCAGACTTTCAGGGCTAGCCATTTGGGAGGCTGACTCAGCCTTAAAGGGGATCGCAGGTTTCCGCGCTGATCCAAAAGAGGAAAGATGGCTGTGGGTTACTGAGTTACAGGGCATGTGTTGCCTTCTGCCCGATTCCAGCAAGACTAGACTTTCACAGGAATGTCCAGGTGGGAAAGTTAAATGGGAGATCTAAGCAAAATCTTTTCAGGCACGTCAAGTGGGAAAGAGCCAATCCCTTCTCTTTACGCTCCATATGTGTTTCATTTCAGCTTTGAAGATTTCCAGTCATCTAGAAAATGAATGAATGTTAATGAATGAAACACAATACACCATATTTGACACATTACATCAGACAAATAATACTCGCGTGAAAATGTGGGGCTGCCCACATTAACTTACCTTCATTTTTAAAAGGTTGCAGATTTTGTGCATCAAATAAATGTTGATGCCCCTATGGACATGTAATGGTCCATTTCATTTTCCCTCTTTCTCATTTGTTTATTGTTATGAAATAGTATTCGGCCATTCTGTGGCACTGATGATAAAATGGCTTCAGTCATACAGAAATGAACACGGGAACATTATCACCTGCAGCACAGGCAAACATATCTAGCAAAGCTCATCATGTCACACTGGCCCTGAAACAGGGAAGTATCTTGAAGACCATGTAGGTATTAAGGTGCAACAGTCTGCTGATGATGTAAAATGTGTGATATCTGCCAATTACTTTGTTGAGGCCAAATTAATTTCACTAGGAATAACACCCAGGAATTAAAAGTATTGAGAGGCTAATGAAGTGTTTTAGTCACAATGCAATTTGGCTTAACTCATCTGGCTGAGTGCTGACCTCCTGGCCACTGGACAAGGAGGATAGGAAACCCACGAAGAGCCAAGCAGAACCCCAGACCACCAATGCAGAATTAGAGAAGAAAAGACAAGTGTTCAGTGATGTTTCAGCTGTTAGAAAGTTGGAGTAGTGCTTGATTAAGGGTATCAAGTATTGGTTTACGAGAGTGAACCAGTAGGCCTCTGGTGACCAGTGGCTGAGCTGCTGAATAAAATAGTCAGAAATGCATTGATGAGCTACTGAGGAGGCAGCTTTGATCTGGAAGGAACGGCCAGGGAATAGCTTGGCAGCAAATCCAGACTTTGTGAGAACTTCATACGGAGAGATGTAAAGCTGGAGATAATGGAGTAGGGAATCTTAAGGACTAGTGTAGATAGACAATTGTTTATTACCTGATCTTGATATCTTTTACAATTGAATACAATAGGAGATGAAGGATAAGATAATATAAAAAAATTATTTTTTTACATTAGAAGATTTAAACATTTCCAGGTGATGTGGGGTATTTTGATCCAGCTGGAGGTAGTGATGGAAAGGGTGAATCAGAAGAATAAGAGATCTGAATAAGGGGGGATTGGGCAGGGATCCTGATTGGCATCCAGGGCTTAGTTCTTGAACTTTTGAAATTTGAAGTGAGCAAGAGACTTGGCTATACTATTGAAATGACCTGTGAGCAGCAACAATTAGACAACAGCTGCATCAAGGGCCTCAATAACATCCTCCTAAGATTATGGAAGGGAGTATGGCAAAGAGGTTTTTACAGGCAAGACTCATTATAAGAAAGAAAACCAAACAACTGAAGTTCTACTATTTAATTTGAATGGAGTGTCAAAGAGTGGTATAGTGGTGGAAGGATCATGCTGATTGATTTAATTTTGAGAAGCTGTGAAATAAAAGATCTTGCGTGGGGTATAATCTGCATGGCATAGTTGAGTTAAGGTGACCCAGATGGGACAAAATTTCCTTTTGTGAAAAACATAAATGTCAGGAAGGCGGAAAGAAACAATTAAATGTGGTCAAACCTATCAAGAATCAGAGATAGTGAAATGAAAAAATGAAAAAAAACTATTCATCAGAGCAGCAAATAGAATATCCATTGCAAAGTGGGAAAAAAACAGCAGCAGTGAAAACGGTCGGGGAAGGCAGAGTTGAAGCACAGTCCACAGTCCATGCACGACACATGTGAGGGAGAGAAGGGCATTAACGTTTATAAATTATAATGTTTTAAGTAAAGAAATATCATCAGGAATGATTGCAAACTACTGACCGCTGAGGCTGATGGAACTTGGCTGTTCTCATCCCTCCTCAACTTTTTGTTACAAACTCCATTAAAGAGTGTGTTGTAACAGTGATGCAACGTTTTCTGGAACCCAAGTATTTGAAATTATAAAACGGTAAAAAAACAAACAGCGCTAGATGACTGAAAATGTTACAAAAGCAAACTTTAGTCCTTAAGAGTTCTTCTGATTTCTGAGGAAAATCACTAAAGACTCAAAACTTTTCATGTTTTTAAAGCTTCACTAAACAAAGAAACGTCTGTGCACAATAGCCCC
This sequence comes from Atractosteus spatula, assembly GCF_055471065.1. Lineage (NCBI taxonomy): Eukaryota > Metazoa > Chordata > Actinopteri > Semionotiformes > Lepisosteidae > Atractosteus > Atractosteus spatula. The sequence goes on along the minus strand of NC_142717.1, from coordinate 41,912,751 downwards.
AGTTTTACTGTTGTAAAATAAAGTAATTTTAAAGTCAAATTAATCAAAGACCTCTGACAGTTGGATTAAGCAGAGGTTTCAGCACCAAATTGCTGACTGTGGAAAATGATATTAAATTGGTAGATTATACAATGACTAATTTATACTGATTTCATTAAACTTTCAACAGAGCCACTTAATCCTGTAAATTGCTTAATAACTTAGCTCACATGGCTGCTCTCCTATCAACACTCAAATGCTCCAGATATTAGATTGGTGTCTGGATAATTTCTTTTTTCAGTAAGGAAATGTTAGCATGCAGCCACATACTGTACACATGCTGCCCCAGTCCTTGATTGTCATTTACTGTAACAAAGGATAGATTTCTCAAGCAGCTACATCAACTCTTCCAGATCCAGCTGAGCAAATCTAACCCAGCACAAATTTGGCTTTGTTCTGCAGCTCAATCAAGCAATTGAAGCCCCAGAAGCCCTGAACTAATGCAAATGAAATAAGAAGTCTTCGCATGGGCTGGCAATGATCGCTGGACACCAGCTTACACGCTAAATTGGCAGATGTTTGGTTCCCAGGATCAGTGTAAACATTTCTTATTTTTTCCAACTAAAACACACATTTCCACCCATGCCACAGTATAAAGGCAATAGCGTCCTGAAAAGGCACCTGCAGAAAATAAGCCAAATGAAGGCAGGCTTGCGTGGTTTATTAAGATCTCACACCACAATGGAAAGGACGGCTCAGCAACAGCCAGTCAGCGAAGAACAAGTGAGCAAATTTGGGCCAGACAGTAGGATCATCCAGCAGACCTATGAGATTGTTAAACACAAGTCTCTGGGGAAGCAAAACACACAAGATAGCCTTAAGTTACACTTTGATGGGCAGAGCTGCCCTTCCTTATTATTGAAGTCTGCTCGAGGAAATCGGCCCCTGCCACTCCTTATCTTCTTCGCTTGTGTGCTTGCCAGACAGCGCCGCTCAGCAGGTCAGAAAATAATTATTTAAAAAGCAGCAACAAGGAGAGGAAATAAATAAGCTTGTCAAGGATGACCCCTCAGAGAAGAGCTTTCCTGCGTGACCTGAAGAAAGGCAAATAGATCCACACTCACCGACTTCAATACGCAGGCAACAATTTTTTGTTTTCTTTTTTCTTTCAGTGAGTGTAAATGGTTACTCCCGCATTCACTGCAACTCAGTTTTCTATTTCTATATAAATATTTAAGTTTTAAGAAAACGTGGTGTACAGCCCACTGCTGTTAGAATATATTTCATTATATAAAGTTTTTTTTTAGTTATTCTATATCTATTTTAGATCTTTTGTGACAACAGAACACATATATACCCCCAAATATAACCATTATCCTATAATTCAGTTATAACAATTTATATATATATACAGTACCTTGTGTGTCCAGAGTTGTCTTCTGGTCAGATTATTGACATTTTAACTGATTTGTGGATAAATCTCTAGTTAGCTTTCCCATTAAATCAGATACGAAGATCAGCATGAAAAAGAACTATGTTAAACCGTGACAGAACAAGAGATTATACTCAAAGGTACTGCTCATGGCACGGAAATCAAACTGTCTCTTGTTTAACAAAGCCCCTTGGTGATACATTTGTCCCTGTGTTTCTATGTAAAGGGCGTGTAAGGAGCATCTTTCTTCCATTTGTGCAACAACACTCTTTTAAGATATCATATCATTACTAAAATAATGGAACATGCCATAAGACTTGAGTACTTTAATACCGTATTTACAGAGACATTTACAGTAAATAGGCTTCAGTATGTCTGAAATTCTACAGCTCATGTGTTAACTAAAAGTACTCTCCGTCTGCACATACTGTAACTCTTGTCCTATGTAATTTGCACTGGCTCTCTGTGAAATTTGTGAGAGGGCTTAATTTTCTTCTGTTCCATTATAAGGCACTAAATGGTCAATCTCCAGGTTATTTTAAGACCTGCATGAGTATAGTCCAGAGCTTAATCTCAGATCTGCTGATTCACACCTTTCTTTGATATGTGAAGACCAGGCTCCAGACAGGTGGGTGTTGCAGCACACCTGTGGAGCTCAACATCCCCAATCCATTAGCCTCCAAGTGTGATTCCAGCTTTAAAACTTGCACTAAATCCTTTCCCTGTATCTTGGTTTAAAAATCGGTTTACTCTTGGTTTTACAGAGTCAATTAACTGTGCTCTTTTTTCGCTCTTTTTACATCTGTGTGTTATGCACACATGATTGTACAGCTCTTAGAGTTAAAACACTTATAATTTACAGTAGTATAGCACTCAGTGTATGCTGTTTATATTTCAGTTTTCTGATTCTTCTTTCCTTATGAGCAAGGCTGTCTCTTCATGAATGCCTGAGTTATGGTGGAAAAGGTTGTATCTTATCTACAGTTGTGAAGGGACAACACAAAGAGTACAGTAGGTGTGCACAGAGACACAATGTTTTATAAAGCAATAATTACCAGAGTCAAAGAGAGATCTCCCACCTCTCCATTCTCCAGTCCCCTCCCTTGGTGCAGATCTAATGACACAGAGCATCCTCCTCTTTCTCGATGGCGGGCTCTCGGTAGAACGGATTTTGAGCACTCAAGTCTACCATCAAACAAATCCTGGGAGCCTGCAGACACAGCTCCTCTCCAATTCTTTTTCAGCGCAAGTAAAAAGAAGCCTGAAGTTCAGAGGTGCACACCATTCAATTATCGTGCACCGATAGAGTTTAGGGTATCGGGAAGAATACATATGAGGGAGCTGACAAGGAAAGACTTCTGAAAAATCAGCAATGCCTTTTTTTCCCCCAACAAGGCCCCAGCTCCTCAATTTTTTAACACCTGATCCCTGAATTGCAGCCCTCTCTTATTAAAGGCCAAGCCTGGGAGCAGTATTAATTCTGTCTTGCCCCCTTTTTTAGTTTCCTCAACAAAAATTCTGTATGCACTGTACTCACTCCAAAATCGGAATAAAGCAACCCAATGTGATGGCCTTTGAAATAAGAATCTGGTCATGATTTTGTAGAGAAAATGGAGTCTCAGCATGTCTTACCGCACACAGAGTGCAACCAGACAACAAATCTGGATGGATTACACAGCACACTATCCTTGCCGGCAGGCAAAATAAAACGTATCTATCTGAAAGGATGGAAAGGTTGTATCCTAAACGTAGGAATAACAACAGAAAACCAACAGCATTAGGAATGAATTTTAAAAAATAAGATCATAAATGAATTTCGGTCTTTTTCAAACAAATGAACATGGGGTGCCGCATCAAAAGGAAGACAAAAGCAGTGATTTTTACCAGACAATAGTTATCCCTGAATCCTTGTGTAATTCAAAAGACATTAGAAAGGTCAAATAGGAAGTTAGACCACTGTGACAAAATGATTTTAAAATGTTTTAGTTTAAACCCAAGCTTCTAAGATTCTAATTATGAGCAGGGCAGATACTGAAGATGAAATCTGGGAGAATGTGGCTGATTAGTGAAACCTCAAGCCACGACAGTTGGTTCTTCCACAAAATAATCCATCCATCCGCTATCAGAAAGCTGCTGTACAATAATAAACAGAACGTAAAAGTCTGAGAAGTGTACAAAAAGAATTCAGTTTTTTTAAACTGCTTCTCTGTTCTCAAGATTGTCCACCATGAGGTGACATAAGTCATGAGACATTCAGAACACACAATAAGTGTTTTCAGCACCTTTCCTCTGATAATAATTCCAGTGTCAGCATAATTACAAATCTAACCTGCTTATTAATATAATAATATTATTAAGCCGAAGTTGACAGAGTATGTGGTTATCAGTGTAACTGAAATTGTTGCTCTTAAAAATGATGATCTAAGAGAATAATAGTGGACTGGATAACACCAATGAGGGCAAAAGAGGAAAGAATTTAGATCAGTGTAGTTTAACAAAATTACAGATTTACTAATGCATGAAGACATTTTATAATAAACCCGAGCCACAGCTGTCCAGATTTAAAACAAAACATCAAAATATTCTGCCTGGTGAGGTTAATAATTGAGAATCCAGATGATCACAGTACCAGAACTAATTTGCACATCTATTTTTCAATTATTAAATTAGATTGCATCAGACATACCATTGAGGGTGCTTCAAAACGAATTGTTATTTAGGCTTGTATATACTTATCTGTCACTTGAGGAGCTTAAGGATTTGGTACTTCATGGATGTCTGACTTTCTCCAGAAACCAGCTGCTTCAACCCAGAGCTCCCTGTGGAACTGAAGACGCCATTTGATCTCCCACTGCTTCCTATAAAATTCAACCAGACAGCAAAGGTTAGGGAAAATATATTGCTGGATAAGGGCTTTTTAGTCGGCATTAAAGATCTGAAATTAATACACCGCAGACAATTGGCAACAGACATAAAAACATAAGTAAGGTTATAAACAAGAGAAGGCCAGTTGGCCCATCGAGCCCACTTGATAGTTAGTGACTAATTGATGTGAAATGTATAAAAAGAGCAGGCCCTCCCAGGGGACCAGGCAATGTGTAAAATGTAGCGTTGATTAATGGAATACCAGCCAAGCTGTAAATCCTGAATTCTCTTTTATAGCAACAACTTTTGTTCTGTTTTTTTTGTAACCACCTCAGAGGGAGTGGGCCAGGTCAAAGTGCACAAAAATCTATTTTGGAAGGCAAGGAAAAATTTTTAAACAACTCCCAGTAAGCGAGTTACTGTGTTTGCTTATGATTAATGCTATCCTAAGCGGTGTACGGTACTTACTGCATCAGACCAAACGTGGAAATGAGTGAACTAACCTCTCTGTGAATACATTTCTGACAGCTTTGTGATTTGCACTAGTCTCTTCTGAACAGCCCAGGGGTAGGCAGCACTTGTCCTTGAGTGCTGTGTTTCTGTAGGCTTTAGTGGAACTTCTCAATCGGCACCTGATTTCAGGGAAAACACAGCCCATCTGACCTCTTGACCGCTTAGGTTCAATTAGGTCTTGTAGTTCTGAGACGGAATGAAAACCAGAAACAAACAAAATCGCTCAAGGACCAGGGCTGTCTACCCTTGTACTACTCTCTGCAGTCAGCCACAGTCACTAACAGCAAGACGCAGATGAGTAGTGCTCCTGCCTCTCGTCTGCGTCTCTCCATGTGACTTTTGCCTTCTTCCCCAGGTCTGTATTGCTCTTTAGTCTTTAGTCAGCTCCAAGATAATTGCAATGCATTATTTTATGGCCTAACATAAAGATCACAATGCATAAATCTGCCAGTTCCTGTGATCTGAATCATACAGTATGTGGACCATGAAACCATGTAATTAAATAGGACAACTTTTTTTTGTACCTTATCAAGTAAGGGGGAGTTTGATTCTGAAGGTAAGGGATTTGTCTGCCAACATGTGTGATACAGATATTTACTTTGTGTTTATAAAGATCATACCTGCCATCTAGGCAATGAAAGGATTTTATTTTGTGATGAACTACTTACAGACGACACTTACTCGGCTAAAACATACAGTACATGAGCGCAACTACAGTATGTCAGTCTTGTACACCACTTATCACACCCCAAAAAAAAAGGCTGTGGTTTATCAGGAAGGCAAAGAAACGATAAACTCTACGTACAAGTACAGATTGATTTGTAGTTAAGCTACTTGATCTATTAGATCAGGTTCCAATCATGAAACTAAAACTATGTTTTTCAATCATTTTAAAAGGAAGAGAAAGATACTCCACAGCTCTGATATAAGAAGACTACAAAGCCACATATACATTTTCACCATCTTTAAAAGTTTCACTATAACTGCCTTTATTGTGATATTTTCTGGGAGGAATGAGCACAGTTATAGTCCAGTTATTGTCAATACTAGAAGCACATTAGACAGGAGTGTCCAGGATTAAATTTGAAAGATAAAAGCCCATAAATAATCACTTTTTTTCATGCTGTGCTTAAATAACTTTTTTCTTATCCTAAGATCTTTACAGATTAGTTAAATCCTTTTTGACTGATATGACTGTCAAACATTCTTAATGATACACATGGTATTGTGGTGTGATTTGTACTCTTTGTATCCATCAAATCACTCTCTGTCAACACACCCATTTTAAAAGACGGCCTAGTCAGCTGTCAGATGCCTGAAATGTAGGTAGCCTGGGGCTGATTAGCCCTTATCCTGGGCTGCTACATGTACAGTACGTGTCAGAGCCTGTGGTAATATAGGAAATGTCTGGATTACAAAGAACATATTTTATTACAGCAAGGCAGTATTTTGTTAATACGTACACACCGATTCTACAAACCAGTGATCGCCACAAGCATTTAAAATAGTTCTTCACCTCATTCTTCAGAAGAGCCACATACACCAGCTCCTGGAGGTGGAAAACCAGATTTAAAAAAAAATAGAAAATCTGATTGGATTTTTAATGTTCTTGTTTGTTGTAAAAGAGCTTTATGGTACAAGCTGAAAAGCACAGACAGAAACACGGTCAAGTCTGTCCCAGTGTATTAAATGGAAATTGTAAAAACTGCTGTCAAAAGTAGAGTTTGCATACTGTATGAGAGAGAGATATATGGAAGAAAAAAATTAAATTACAGTATACTAAAATCATGTAGGGGGTTTTGAAGATATTTTTGGTTTCAGGGCCTTTTGACTGATATGTTACTTCAATCTATGTCCTGACTATTTCTCTAAGTAAATACAGAGAGAAGAGACCCCGAGGAACAGGGTATAATATGAGTTTCATCATTTTTCAGGGTGTTTCAAAGCCTGCATTGATTTTATGAGGTTATGATCCCTGTAATTACTTAATGCCTTATATATCATTATTTCACTTTCTTTCATTTATTCTTCAGAGATTAACTATTTGTCTGAAAGAACCAGAACACCTGGTTTTTAACAGAGAGAATGCAAAGGATTTCTAGGCTCTTGAAGAATCTTTGTTGCGCATTTTTAACCCTTAGTAAATTTAAGTTCTGTTTTATATAGAGAAATAATGGAATAAAAATATAAAAACATGTTTATTAGAATATTTCCCCAACTAAATTTGTTTATTTCATGACTTCATTGTTGGGACCTTGAAAATCTGAGTTAAGATTATTGATGGAAAGATACATTGAGATATACAGCACTTAACATTAATTAAAATGTTAGAACATATTAAGAGAGAACCTGTACTTTTATTAAGTGAAATGATCTGTCTATGGATTGAAATTAATCCAGGAGTCCAAAGAGAAGGTGTATCTTTTTTTCAAACAGTTAAATAAAGATATGTTACATGAATTATGAGTTATGAGAAATAAGTTTTTTTTGTTATTTTGGATAAAGCTAATAAACCTTAATAGACCAGAAAAAGATTGCCTATTAATAATTCTTTATGACAGATTTATGTTGATTCTCTCCAAACCTATCATTTAAACAAAATGAAATAACCAAAGATTTAAATGCTGAAATAAAACTATATAAAGTCAAATGAAAAATCTAATAATAAGCCACCATCAGTTGGATGAAAATCGGCATACCTCACTCTGCTCAGAAAAAAACACGAGTCATCACATCTGTTAAACTATGCTATAGATTATGTGTCCCAATGTAAGACGTCTGACCATATTGTAGAGAATAGGGTGCTTTAAACAATTTATGGATGTCATACCTATATCAAAGACCTATAGTATTTTCAATCACCTATTTTACCTTTCAAAGTAGGAAATAATTGATGCAAAATTAGAAAAAAAAAGTAAGACTTACTATTATACCGTGTGTACTGCACACATAGCTTGTTTAACGCTAGACTGGAAATTGAACGATGTTGTGGTAATGATTTTATTATTAAACAGGTGTTCGACTAAAACAGTGTGTGAGAAACAGATCCCTCCATTAACAAGGAAGAGGAATGAAGGAGCTGTGCAAGTGGAGAGGGCAGTGCTGTTTGGCATTCCCGAATGTGTTTCTCCACAGAGCCATCTAGCACCTGTCACACCCAGCCGATCCACACAGTGCAAGTCTGCCTTCCATAGGGACACCTCACAACCCAGCAGTTTGTCATTAGTGCATGAAGTCTGGGACGGATCGGAGCTGGAACCTGCCTGCTTCCCCGAGCTATTAGAAACTGGTTCATAATTGATAGTACAAGTCCTGTAATTGTACACAGGTATTAAAGGGGAATGGCACGGTTATTTTTATATTCTGGGGTTAGAAAGAATCAGCTTTGATGAGTGCATTTCAAACCGCAATGAAAGTAAAAACCTCCAATTTACTTCCCAAAATAGACTAAATTTCCAGGTATGTGCAGCGCCATATTTTGTGACAGATATTAGATAGATACTCTGGGCTGATGTGATTTGAAACAGCCTTCTTACATCGTAAACAAGCAGGCTTGTGAATACATCTCTTTTAATCCGATAGAAATATTGCTCTCAATGTCGAGATAAATACTACTCACTTGTTAACTCTGTGTGCAGATGATGTTGGAATATTTCTGTGGTGAAATGTCTGCTGCACAACCTGTACTTATTCGCAGTCGGTCCTTGAGATTCTTTGCCTTTCACACATGACTATGACTAGTCTGATGTGCAGATTTTTGCTGACTAACTAAATACGAATAACAAACCCGGTATTTGACAGTGGATTTCTTCTGAGTAAAACAAGGCACTGTAATTAAAAACCATCAAGTACTGTGTTTAGGATGTGATTGGCGGTTTGGTCAAATTTTTAATTTTATCTAGACCAAGATCTAAGTAAAAAAGTAAAATTCTAAAACAGGCCATTATTTACTATGTCACTTTAGGCTTTCTTTGACCGCAGACTGTCATAACATGAGTCTAAAAGAAAACATTGCATCAAAAATGCTAGTCATGCAGGAAGCCAACAGTAAATGCAAAAATTACCATAACTCTTTGTCAACCTCAGTTAATGGGATGGTTACATAATGCTCCTAGTAAACTTTGAGATTATATGGTACATTACAGATACTGTAGATGTGTAAGCCCAGTAAAAAATCAGTTTGAATTTGTCCATGGAACCAATTAAATTAAGTGAACTAGGGTTAAAGCACTGGGTGTGCCTGGTAAATGCTAGAATTCTGGCAGTAGTACACCCAGCCAGATGCAGGGTCTTACAGAGATGTAAAAGCAACCTTCCATCATTATATTACTGTACTCTTTCCTGGGGAAAAAGGGGTCATGTACTGTAGGTCAGGATCTCTGCTTTACCCGGGCCAGAAGTAAACATGTCAGAGTAACTAGCTTTCAAAGGAAAGCCTTGGCTTAGCAACAGGTTCAAAACCCAACCTTCCCTTTTTTAAATATTTAGGACGAATCAGATTCATCAAGACATATCAGATTCTTAAAGTATTATTTGATCTGTTTTGTAATGGTATTAAATATCTTCTAATAGCTGAATATGTAACATAATAACATGGGACTCGGCTAGATATCGTTACCAAGCAACTTTAAAAGAAAGTAGCCCTTATTTCACTGGTAGATATCATACAAAAGCTTTTGCTTTCTTAATAAGTGTCTTTCTTTACGAGGCACAATGAAGGGCCAAACTGCGTTGAGTGATGGCTCGTTAGCTATAAAAACTTTGTGGACTAGAAATGAGCCTCCTGAATGTCATTTGTAACTTAGAAGTAGAGATAGAAGAAGAGACGGGAGAAAGTTTCTTTTTTTCAGAGTCTGCAGTTTTCTAAAGATTCACCGTCTAATATGTCTCAGTCTCTGTTTTCTATACAACCGTTGTAGATTATTGGAATGGGTCGGATTTTCCAATCTTCATCTTACATTACATTACATTATTAATCGTAGAGCTTAATTTTCTGTGCGCATCATATGATAAAAATGACAGAAGTAACCTCTAAAACATGTCAATTGACATAACGATGTACTGTACAGTACTGTACACATGTATGCATAGCCCGTGGGATGTCATTAACCGGTGTTTCGACTTATGTAAATTCCTAGTTACGAAAGGGTTTCCGGAACGGAGCGTTTATGTAACTCGAGGTTTGTCTGTATATGCCAAGCTTTTTAAAAGCAGATCTAAGAAATAACTATGGTATATATACAAGCTGTACTATGTATGGATTATACTGCATAACTGTATGGTTTATAGTAGCTCATAATGGTTTAAAGTGCATTAAACAGCACTGATGTATAGTAGTGTAATAGTAGGAATACAGAGGATCCGGAGGCAGTAAACTATTTTGTTTGGATTGTGCATGAACTGATAGCCCCTAGATGCTATTCCATCAAAAAGAGAGAGGAAGGTGTATTATGTCAGTACTTCAAGTAGGTAGCTGCAAAGACGTTTCGGCTGTGGAGAAATAGTGCTCACCCGAAGTGTTGTGTTTCCTTTCTTTTCTTTTCAGCATGGAATAAACCCACTACCTGTTCCATTATATCAGTACTTACACTCGGTATTAGAAATGTACCCTGATGAAGGAGAGAGAACATTAGATGAATTTTAAAGAAGAATAGAAACTCATTTCCTGTGATGTATTCTTGATAGAAGACACTCCTGAAAAAATAACATTTAAATTTTGTCTTAGACAAGGCTGGGCATTAACTGAAAAAACAACAGGAGGAAAAGAGAATGCCATAATTGGACTGTTCAACTTGATTTTACATTTCTAAAGAAAAAAATATTGAATATGTTTATCGGTACTAATTGCTGTGCTTTTCTAAATCTCACTATTGTGATTTGACCTTGGAGTCTGATATGTAAAAAAAAAATCTGAATATATTTCTTCATTTCAGATGCTGTATATGAATGAGAGGAATATGACTGTAAACTTTAAAAGTGCTTCCTCAGAGTCATCAAACCCAGACTTCACCAGTAAGGCTTTTTTAAAATACAGGGAAAAACCCTTTCAAGATGTACATGTACTGTATGACATCTACACCATAACACCCTTCAGTCAGACATTAATTCATTGAACTACACCTCGTAGTCCTTTCACAGAAAAGAAAAAGCTGGTAGTTCAATTGTTTCTGTCTTGGTGTTTGAAAAGAAGAGTTCTGCCTCTAAGTAACGTGGTTTCAGTATAACATTCACTAAGCTGTTCTTTGTGTTATAAAGACTGGTATTTTTTATCCTTTTCTTCCACTTTAGAACAGATGTGAAACTTTCCTTGACAGTCAAAGTCTGAACCCAGTCTACTATTGCCAATGGCAGTGGAAACTAAAAAGCACTGATAAATCCATAAATCATTTGTCCTTGATTCTGTGCTGTCCTTGCTTGATTCACTTACTCCCCTTGCCGTTTCCTCTAATTTAAGAATTTTGACATGAGGGCTGCCCAGTTTTGTGATAGTGCTTATATATATATAATATATATATATAGTTATATTATATTGTACAGTAAAGACTGTATATTTTCACCTTTACCTATGGTACTGTTTACTGGTACTGTATGTCTTCAAAGAGTGAAATGGTTAAAGCTTGTTGGCATTTACAGTATGTAACAGAAGGAGCATCTGGTTTGGGCTATATACTGTATGAAATGTTTTGGATTCCACTTCGTACTTTCTGAAAGGCTACCCTTGGGGCTTTAACATACTGTAGGTATGGCTGCTCTTACTCATGTATAATTAAAAAAAGATCTACATCAGGATGTCAAGGACAAATTAGCCAAATTTACTGACGAAATAAACCTTGGGGAAATTGGAAATGCAATTAGATCGACACAGGAAGATTTAAACCAGATTCAGAGATGGGCTGATAAGATTTGCATAGAAGTGAAAAAAAAGATTGGACATGCTGTAAATACATGGGAAACACAGAAAGAAAAGGACTTGGAAGGAATGGAAGTAGTTTTATTGCTCTTAGCTTCTCTAGGACGGTGTGTGTCTCCACTTCTCTAAATGGATCAAGACACATTGGAGATTCTAGACAACAGCAGACTCCTTCTGGGGCTTAACAGGATGAAGAATGAGGACATGCAGAAGGAACTTATTTATTTTGTAAAAGACATTTGAGAGACGATTTGATTTAAGATTTGAGCATTTTTGGGGAAAACCTGGAATCTTACTGAGAGTAAGATCCATATCCAATTATCACCCTAAGTGAATTACAGTTGTGATTAGTCAGACAGGATTGCATGACCTCTTCTCATCATTAGCTTTCCTTAAACATCAGAGATATTAAAAACATAACTGCTTTTACTAAGCCAGAACAAGTGCAGATTAATTTATTTCTTAGAAAGACAATCTAAAGACAATTATTTCTTAGAAAGACAATGAAAGGAAGCTAAATGACATGGGGGTGATTTCAGTATGATTTCAATATCTCTTATTTCCTTCTTTTGCTGCTAGCAATTCCCACACCCAATGTAACAAATACTAGTGGGTGTGTTTGTCCCTGGAAATCTATATTCCAGTCAGTGAGAAGTGCCTCTCCATGACGCACACACCAATGCAGTGTGTCCCTGAGCAGCTCTGGTGGCAGCATGTTAAATGGATATTGTGCACAGTCCACAGTGCTTGGGAAGTCTGACAAAGGTGTGTGACATGCGGCACTCCCTGTTGTTGCTGTAGCTACAGTATAAATGAACAGGCATTGTTTTCCACATTGCAAGATGTAAATAATGTTTGAGACCAACATATCTATAGCATAGTGTAGTCAAAGAGCCTTCAATAAACACAAACTGTGAGCTTCATCCTCTGTATTGCAGCCCATACCCCCACACTTCCACCTCTCAACCAGACCTCTGTGCAATACAACTGAACACAACCCGCATGCCTCATGCCCAGTTTGTGCTTGGCCAGATTCTGGTGGAATGATTTTGTGCCCCGGCATGTTGTGATCTCCTGTGCTGGTTATTCAGCACCAAGCCAACATGTACAGAAGGCTCTAATAACTTTTTCCTCAGGCTGCCGTCTAACTCTACAGCACCTGATCAGGTCACAGCAGTGAGCAGGTCTCTGGTTTCTGTGTCAGTTTGGGATGCAGAATGTAGATCCAAAAGATGCCACAGTTGGATATAGGAATTGGGCCAAGGGTCAGTGACGCCGAGCTCTCCTTTGAGCCTGTGTGTGATAGTGTATATGGAACAGATTTTCTAGGTGTCTGGGCAGTAGGCATCCCTAAAACACTTACTGGATTTCATTGCATCATGGCTTAAGGATTCCAGACATACAGTATGCAAGAATATTCTACAGAACATGCAACACACTCAGACTGAACTACAGAAAAAAAAGAAAGGGTTACATGCTTAAGATAAAAACGAAAGATATTGTGTTTATCCAGTGATACACACCCCACAGAATGGGGTAACAAACCATGATTAGCTGTTGAAAATGTGTGCAAGTAGGTTTCTCAAACCTTTCCCACCATACAAAAGATGCATTGTATTAGTATTGTTTGCTCTGCAGGCTAAACAGTTCCCAGAGTTAAGGTGCAGAGTAACAGATGGCACAGCAGAAGAAATGTTCAGCACACAGAGCATTTTTCGGAAAATAAGGCAGAAATGTTTCATGCTTTGTGTCATGCTTCCATAAAAGTTCCCTATCTGTATTAACGTTACAGAATTGCAGTCTGTTTCCAGGAAATTGCATTGACTGCTGTGAGCCTCACATGGAAAGACCCTTTCTGCATCTGGCACTTTCAGGACTGTTTTCCATTCCCAAGAAGCAGATGCAGTATAAAAAGAAAATGGCACATATAGTATAGTCCAGTGGTTTACAAGTTATTCAGTTTCACATCTCCTGGGATTTTATTTTCTTTTGGAAAAGATCACAATCATCCTGCCTTTTCTTGTTTTAATCCACACCCCTATCATGCTGAGCAATGGCTTTTATTTTGTCTTTTCATTACTGTAAGTCGCTGGCACAAGAAAGTTTCATAAAATGTTTTATAAGGAAAAGAAGAATTAAAATCACGAAAAAGTTTAGAACTCATATTTCTTTGTAGTATTGCATTTTAGGGATCCCACATAATCTCCATTTTCTTATTAGTACCTGTTTCCTGTGCCTGTTTGTTTTAATGCATTGCAGAGCTCAATTGTTAATGATTATTAAGTGTTAAAACCTCTCTCAAGTTGTGCAGTATAGGGATTGCCGATTTAAAGAAATCACATTACTCCCAGGATGCTGTTCACAGACTTTTAAACTGTACTTTAATGAGCCAATTTAAAAAAATAACAAGCAAAGTTTGAATCAGTTTGAATAACAAAAATGAAAGAATAAACAGTATAACCCTCCCACACCCCTTTTCACAAAGCCCTCATTTCAGAAAAAAGAATGAAAATAAATCTATCTAGCCCCTGCCCAACAAAAATATTACAAGTAAAAGACCAGTTCTCCATTTACACGTAGTCTCACATCGTCAAAACACTAAACTTCCTCAAACAAACAATTCCACTTGTCTCACACAGAGAAAGAGAGAACTGTCCAGGTGCTCTCTATCCTGACGTCGATGCAAGAGGAATATAAAGTTTAGGCAATAGCAAAGAATATTAATAATAATAAGGACAATGAGTGGTTAGTGTCAATATTTAATTTTACATGATACAGTGCTCAGCATATATTTACTGTAGTTCTACTTTGCATCTTGTAGTTTGTTTGCGGACTCCTACATGTGTGGTTTAACCCTATTTCATGGTTGCTACACTACGGTAGGTGAAATTGTATACCAGGGATCTCCAGGAACTAAATTTCTGGGGGACCAAGGGCAGGGATCCGCAATTCTGGTGTTGGAGGCCTGGTGTTTCTATAGGAGTTCAGGCCAGCTGGGTTAGCTTGTTTGGTTTTAGTTGGACCACATTACCTTCTCCCAGCTCTTCAGGTGCTCGTGCTTTAAAGAGACCTAGAAAACCTGCAGACATATTGACCCCCCAAGACCAGGACAAGGGACCCCCGGCCTAGTGCCTTCTGTTTTCTGTTGCAGCCTGACCTGTCAATTAAACAAAAAATATTAAAAAAATAAAAATTAGGATCTTTCACAGCTGATTACTCCAAATTTACAGATTAGATGTCCTACAACTATTAACCTATAACTCATTAAATAACTAGACTATTATTGACAGTCTAATTACTTAATAATTAGAGAGCTACAGTATGGAGGAAGAAACCCCAGAAGACAGCACACTGTGTACTACGTGTACTGTACCTTGTCTTTGCTTGTGCTTGGTTTGGGTTTATCTGTGGGTGGAGAGTGTCAGTAGTTGCTGGTGGCCTGAAGGAGCACTGATTCTGCCTCACTTTCTGCGCACATTCTGATAGAGCCGAAACTCTTCCATCAGCTGTGCTGCTGTGTGTCAGCTGCAGTGTTCCAGTCTGGGTAAGTTATCTGCCGGAGGTTTCCATGAACAGAAAGCAAATTTGCCAGTTAACAGATTTAAATTTCCTGTTGCTGCCCTGACTTACTGAGACAGCAGCTGTAACACCTTGTACACCAGGGGTAGGGAGGGACGGTGTGTCTGTAGGTTTTCAAGATGTCTTCGAAGCTGTTAAATCAGACCCATTAAGCCAGTAATTAACTTAAGTTAAAATAAAAGCCTGCAAAAGCACCTGCCCTACAGGACCAGGATTACACACCCTTGTAGTAGATTGATTTATAAGATATTGGACACAAAGCAAGACTTATCAGTACAGAACTGGTACAGGTGGCGCCAGTAAGTAGTGGACCAGTAGGTGGCACACTATTCTTTGGACCAGAATTTTCAGTCTAATGCTGCACTATGGTGACTTTGCTGTAGGAATTGCTGTCATTCTGAGACATTAAACTGACATCCTTACTTAATAATTATTAGTCCCCCAACCCACCAGAGGCCTTTTCCACCTGGAATGTACAGTATGTTCCCTTAAACATCTTACACCATCTTGGAAAGTAAAGACAGTACAGGCCTGGCTCTGGACTTAAATTCAAGGTAAAGATCCAATGGCACAGCATGGCAAGAGCAAAAATGTTATCCTGGCTGAATTTCAGATTGGGCTTGTACTATGTGGCCTCTCTAAATTTCTTCCTTAATTCATTGAGATGACGACGATGATGGTGATGATTAAATTTCCTTGTTTTCCCAAGTTCTAATGACCAGAATGTAAGAAACATTTATCTTGGTCTTGGAGTAAGAAGACTAAAATGTGTGGTATAATACAGAGATGACCAGAGCATTACCATTTGTTATATAAAACCAATATAACCTGCTGTGTTCTGGCAATGGCTATGTAATATTATAGTATTTTTATATGCTGGGGAGGTGGATGGGAAACAAGAATACTAGTTTAGTTTGGCAGACAGGGCTGTAATTCCTTTTGTAAATATGGTAACATAACACAAAGTCATATTTTCCTACCCAAACATTTCTTCTTGTTGTTAAGCGCCTTCCAAAGTCTCTGTCAGTCAGCGAGCATCCACTGCTTGGTCAGGGCCCAAACAATTTATTGTAATTAATCAGAGTTCAGTCTTGCTTATCTGTGGATTTTTATATTTCAATGTGGCAAAATCACAGGGAAGAAGAAAGTATAAGTACAGAATAGACACAGAAAATTTGTAGGTGTGGGAACTGCAAGAAAAGATAAATCCGTCTGACAATAACAAGCACTAAGGACTTCTGACAGTGATTAAGGTGTGCTGTATGTGCACACATAAGTACTGTCAGAGATTTTAAACAATGAGCTTCACCTTTGACTCTGGCATAAAAATCTGTTGGCCTCTGTAGAAGATTTCTATTTTGTTCAGGACCTTTCACAGTTCCCAAATGAGAGCAGTGTTGAATGGATGCCTGTTCCAACGTCTGATCTGGACTAACTCAATCCCCACCTGACCTTTGTAAAATGAATATCAGGCGTGTTGGATCCCCACAATGGTCAAGCCATTAATCACCCCATTCAGCATTATTCCCTAAGGGCATGTCATTTAAAGCTCTTCTCTTCTTTGATAGAGCGCAGTTCAGGCAAATGTAAGAGGAAATCACTTACTGTGCACAATACGACTGTTTTACTTGTTGTCACCTGTGTAGACTATGTCTAGTTTAGATCATAGAGAATCATAAACAGATGCAAAAAATAGGTGTTCTACACATGACCTTTTTCAGTCCCTTGTAAGGATATCTTCTGGTACTGCTTTTGCTGAGTAAACCTCATTGTCCGTTTTCTTCTTATTATTTGAGTGATGTTGAGTGATGGTGTTTGGTGATGAAAAAGAGTGCTGACACTAAATTACATCAAAGTGATTCAGACTAGCTCATGGTTTAATTACCTGTTCCCAGCAGAGTAGCAGAAAGTGAGCAACTTCTTTACAGTTCGAACTCTCCTGCCCCCAGTCAAGGAGCCAGACAGACAAGAACCAATTTCAAGCACCATCTGGATACACAGCCATGCGTCTGATGTGGGCAGTACATCTAAGATGTGTGGAACCAGCTCATAAGAACAGTTACAAACTTCTATGACATTATAGTATTTCCTAATAATTGTTTTTAATCCTGCTAGCATTCACCTTTAAATTTCTTCACTGATGGTTATCACTAGTGATTTAGATTTGCGCTGAATGCCTTCATACTCCAGGGACACCATGGGCAATTGGTTTCCTCCAGGGTAGCTCCTTGGCAGATGTAAGAAGCATGTATTTAGTCTAACAATTTCAATCTCAATGCATGGATACAGGTTCAGAGCCAATTCAGCATGAGTTACTAGAAGAGGGTGTCTCTAAATTACTGAGTGAGAAGGTGTTACAGGATTCTGACTGGACATATTGGAGAACGAGTTTAGCAACTGACTTGAATATGCACTGACTCTTAAAAAGCAGCTCACAAGAATGTTCAGAAATTGATCTTAGGCTAATGTTTGGAGACCAATATGTGTTTGCCATTAAGTCGGTGAGTACTGTGTGAAAAAGTGATGAATCAGTCAGCCAGGTAGATATCAGGCCAGGTTAGTATGCAACAGTATTGTGCAGTATGTTGAATCGAATTCAGCGAGCTGTGCAGTTAACATTTTTCATTGTACAAATTCAGTCATGTGCCACTTAGCTTCTGCTCAGGTACAACACTTAAAGTGTTCCTGAATGCCGTCTCCACCTTTGTGTTTCACTGCTAGTTATGCACCAAGCTGCCATCAAGGGGAATTTTTTGGTATTATTTTTTTTAACAAACACATCATAGTCAGGCTGTAGTACTGTCCTTCCTCTGCTCAGCCATGTTTTCACATTGCTCCATATTTTTAATGGAAACTGTCTTACACACTTAGCATATACAAAAGACAAATACCATTGCCACTCGTCATCTCGGGATCTGTGCTTAAGTTAGATGAAATTCTAAGGACTAACTAATTGACTTCACATAACCTCTTATAAAGTCTAATACAAAACCAGAGGGAATACTGCATAGAATTCAACAACAGTGTGTACTGTACCTTTATATTATGTATAAAAAAAGACAGCCTGGAGAGGAAAGTTCTGAATAACATTGCTGAAGGCAACTAGTATTGTACCTGTAGGGCCTTCTGTTTCTGGAAGATTTGCAATCAGTTATTCCTTGATGTATGATGCCTCATTCCTGCTCATTGGGGATTAGGCCTTGAGAGAAAGTAAAGAATAACCTTCAGGTCAGGGAGCAAAATCTTCCCTTCAGCTAAAAGATAATGAGAGCCAAGTGCCAACAGCAAGCAAAAACTGTACCTTTACTGTGTCACAGATATAATCTGAAGTATAGTCAGAGCATACCATTTATATTCCTGTGGAAGTACTTATTTAGGTTGGATAAGAAGAAAAATTGAGTTTTGTAGCTCATAATTTTGAAAACATGCAGGGCTGTCTTAGTTTCTGTTGTAATTATTTTGAGACATTTAACATTTTAAGTTGCCCAAAGTATAATATCTACATTTGATATCTTAGGCTTCAGAGTTTGATTTTGCATCAATGTCAAAGAGAAGCATTGTAAATAAAGTTTGCTTTTGCTTAAAAAGTCATATAAACAACTACTTTCGGTGACTGCAGATTTAAATTAGAACTTGAATTTCTTTTTTTTTTAAATTTCACAACTTTAACGAGACTTTCAATGGTTATAGCCGTCTGTTTGGATACTATGGTTGCTTTTACTGGGCTTTAGTAAACTCCTGTCATTTTGTGCAGTATCCATCCATTAGGAAATATATAAATGTTTGTCATTCCATAAATACTCACTATTAGATAAAGGTAATAAAAACATTTTAGTTCTAAATTTAAAAAATGTTTTCCATACGAAGTGGACTGCTGCAAATTAGTCCAAGCTTGAGAAGCTGATAACATTCAGGAAAGTTCTTTTAGTTAATGAAACATCTTATTTCAAGTTGTACCCTGTACACACAATGGGTACCTCTTACCCAAGAAAATACCATATGGTTTTCATAATACCATCATAGCTAGGTGGAATAACGGAAGACTGCTTTTTAAAATTGGGTATATTTTAGTTCATTTTGTAACAATTACTTCTCCAATCCCATGTACAATAAAGCAATACTGAGAAATATTATCTCATTCCAAGAAAAACTGGGGAAGGAACCTTGATAATTTATCAGCTGGAACACATTAGTAACCTGCAGGCATAGAATAGCAATGTTTCAACAATAAATGACTAACTTATTGAGTTTAGTCTCCTTTAAAAGGTATAATTACATTTGTGAATCAAAATTGCACTATATTGTAGTATCATTTTTTAGAAAACTGTACAAAGCTCTTCAGACCTTAAACTGTACACCATTGTTTCATTGTTACAGGTTCCATTTCACCTTCTTATTGTTCACAGATGTTCTTGAAGAACGCTGATAATTATTTTACACTAAGAGAAGTGCACGAAGACTCACAAAGAGAACACGACAGCACACAAAGTTTGCAAATTACACCTCATCAGCATGCAGACGTGCTTTCTTAGGTTAAAACAGCCACACCTTTCAAAATATTTGGCAGCAATTAAATAGTGCCAATTACACACACGTAACTCTTTTGGCAATATACCAATTCACAAAGTAAGGTTTTCTTTCAGCTCATCCTCAGTTTCCCTTTCTTTTGAATGCATTCAATCTGTCAGCCTTTTAGAGCAGCTGAAGATGTGCTGGAACAACAAAAGTGTTCAGTTCAGCACTAATGAGGCAGACAACAGAGACAGCAGAACTTCAATTCAAAATGTTGCTAATCTTTTTCTGGTGGATGGATAAAAACAAATTATTTTAAATTTGTTTTTATTCATAGAATATAATAAATGCATTTTAACTACTGATACTTAACCCACTTTGCAAACTAAGGATGGTAAAATTGTCTGCTCTTTACCTGATTTCTGACTGTGATCATCAATATACAGTCCTTATACTTATGTTAGTACTCAGCAATGTGTAATAAGTGTAAATAAGTGAAAACCTGGTATTTTTCGTCTAATTACAGTATGGATTACCTCTAAAACTTGATCTCTTTTTTTCTTTCTCTGTCTTCCTGACATTATCATTGAAATTCTTAATTCAAATGGCAGCTAAGAATGGAGAGAGGAATCAATCTTTTAACCTCAGAAGTCTGATCACCCCCTATTCAGAGCAGCATTCAAGAGGGTCAATCTTCTTGAACTGATTTCCACCACAGGAAAACTCTTACAGCAACATTATTTTCGTATGAGAAACCAATTGCAGCCCAAAATATCTCTCAACAAGATTTACATTCTCTGTCCAATAAACCTCTACTATACAGTAAATTAAATTACTTTTAACCATTAATTTGTGATGCTGAAATGATCCTCATAATTCATTTAAGCGGGAATCAAACTTATACTTTTTTGCTCAAATGGCTTTGGAAAATCTTACTTTCCCATGTTTAATTTTTCCTGGAGAAGTCTTGCTGCACATGGACAAAAATCTGTTAAAGGGTATGAGAGCCTACTATCACATTGCATTAACAAAGGCACTTAAACATCTGTGGAACCAAGGACGATCCTCTGCAGGTTCTGCACAACCATGAAAATACAAACAAGTGATTGTTTGTGATTTTTTTTTGCTGTCTGCTGAAATCATTTGAATATCTAGGGCTTGTATTAATTATCTTGTGTCCCTGAACCTTTTTTTAATTACTTGGAAGCACAGCTACGGTAAAAATCAATACATGCAGAATCACTAGCTGTTGTGGAGCCTCCAGTACAAACTCTACTTTGCAACCCAAGAAAATTAAAAAAAAAACACATTGAGCTGGACTTTTATATTGCTATTAAAACTAAATGTGTAAGCTAATTAACTTAGTAACATGGGTAGTTAGAGTTTCGGACTTGTAGCTGGAAAGGTTGTGGGTTCAAATTAAAGGTGAAACACTTGTACTCTTAAGCAAAAGACTACATCCAAATTGCTTCAGTTAAATCCTTAGCTGTATAATGGATATAAATGTAAATTGATTTGGATGAAAGTGTCAGACAAATATGTACAGTATATGTAATCTGACAAAATTACCACTTTTTTTACCCAAAGCCCTGACAAACTTTGTATGTAAAGTGTCGGATTAAATTCTGATATTTTATTTAAGCCTGTTTACATGTAAGAATATTACATACTGGAGAAAACAGACTCTTCCTCCTTTCCCTATAAGCTCTCAAGAAAAGAAACATTTACTGTATGATATAAACCATAATACACTTTGTACACTTTGATCCAAAGCTAATATTACAGTATATGTTTTTATATCACGTGTAATGTTCACTTGTAATTTGACAGGTTGTAGACAATCAAAAATCATTATAGATTTTTACTTTACAGGATAGTTTTCAGCATATACTGAAAATTAACACCGGACTGATAAAAATCCAGACTGCGGTCTATTACCCGTGATGAGGTCACAAGTATGATCTTCAAATGTTTCAAGATTCAAAGATAAAAATCAAGAGCAGAGTGTGTGAATGAGTGCAGTGAGCAAGAATCCCAGCAGTGTTTTTAGCAGTTAGAAATTGACCATGCTGTATAAAGTCCTCTTTAATAAATGTTTGAATAAGTAAAGTTCTGTAGCACAGAGGACGTACACTGTACATTTTTCTACAGAAGGAATATCAATCACTTCGTCTTAATAATGAAGGGATTTTCTAGGAACACAATAATTAGTCTTATGCTTAAGACACATTTTGGCTAAAACACTTTATCTGTAGCAGGGAAACCTAAAGTAAATAATCCCCTTTACTATTGAGAAGTTTATCCCATTCAATTTATTACATTGCTATAATGATGGATCCCATTCTGTTGTCTATCCTAGAATATTCTCTGGGATGTTATACACCATTTCAACTGTCCAAAGACCAGAACAATTACAACCATGCTTGATTAATAAGAAATGAACAAGGGAGGCAGCTGCAAGGGTGAAGCTGGGGTGGAGAGAGGGGAGCTACTAAAGAAGGGATCAGAGTTGTGGGCAGCCAGCTAGTATGTATACATAGGGAAACGGAAATGCGAGATAACAATTTAGCTCCTCCCAGACTTCATTTCGGTAGTTCAAATTCTAATAATGTAACAAGCTAACAAATATAAATGAGCAAATGACAGTGTGTGTCAAAGATCAGTGTAGTCACAACCCTTCAAAGGATCCCTAAAACAGTGACAGGTTTTCTTGAATGTGGAGCTAAGAGAAAACCGGTTTGGCTGCAAATTGCCGTAGGGACTGGTGTGTGGAGTGAATCAGAAGTGAGAATGATGCAGGCTTGAGCTTTGTTTGACTGAGTAGTTTTGGATATGCAATGCAGTTTTGGACAAAACTGTATCCGAGGAACACTGATGAGGTGAAAGAGAAGCACTCATGACACAGGCGATGGGACACACGTCAGCAAACCGGTGGCAAAATAGCTAAAGCCAAATAGTGTGAACACATTCTACAGGATCTCCCCTCGTAGATTTTGTGCAGTCTTTGCAAACACCAGCTGAACTATGATGACAATCAGATGCTTGAGGAAGAAAAATCCTACATTGCAAGATTTATTAAAATATAATAATCTCAACAAAGCAAATAATTTACCTTGGAAGATGAGGTTGTTTCAACATGTTCCTTGGCACCTAAATGTGACAGAGATAATGATTTTGTTGTCTTATTAAAAAAAAAAAACAGATACAATGATCTAAGGCTAGTCTGAATAGTCACCATTAAAAAAAAATCTCTTCCCCTTTGTATCTCATTTACTGAAATGTCAAGCACAGGCAGGAGAAATGAACAAATAGATGCACATCCCAACTTTTAGGTTTTCTCTCTTTTTTGCATTGCCTTTCTGTACATGCTGGAATGGGTTCAAAATCAGATAAGACAAACCATCTTTGGCAAACAAACTACAAAAGCCCCACAGCTGCAGAGCCTGGGGTTTATGATATGAAAACAGACATTTAGGATTCAATTCTATCACTGTTATCACATTCCATTAGTCACCTTAGAGTCTGTGTGATGGGTAGATTTGATAGGCTGCCACTGCTAACAGCTCTAGGCATTTGTGGAAGATAGCAACAGGAAATGTTTGCTTGCTGAGTTAAACTCATAATTTGTTGCCACCCAAGACAATCTGCATTAATCCTTTTACAGCTCCTGCACACACACAAAAGGAGGAAAAATACCAAGCATTTCACTGTGCATGTGTGAGGTAGCAAGGCTCTGGAAGACTAATTGGATTTGAAATGAAGCCAACAATTTTCCACTTACATTTGGCACACAGAAAAGAATTGTTCACTATTGCCTTTGGTATAACACAGTTGATGGAACATAAACCTTCTGCTTTTGTTGCAATGTATATATTTTACTGTTTACTATTTTACAAAGTACAAATTATATACTGTATATATACACAAGTCATAGGTTTATTCCATGCTGAAAAGACAACGTTTCGGCTGTGGAGCCTTCTTCGGGTGTGCCTTCTTCTGCCTTCACACCCGAAGAAGGCTCCACAGCCGAAACGTTGCATTTTCTTTCTTCTCTTTCCAGCATAGAATAAACCTTTACTTGTTCCTTTGCAGCCTATGCATGCTGATGCAGCTCCCCACCTGATCTACTATAATCTAATCAACATACTTATATTGTACTGTATATTGTATGGCCACTCATTATACAACTGAATAAATTAAATCTGCAAAAAATCCACAAGGATACAAATCTAAAAGAATGGATACCTTCAATGAAAAAGCTATCAAAAGAACAGTAAAAGAAACTGTCCAAAAGCCACCCGAACTGCACTTTCCCCACCCTGATTTTATTCCTAGTGAAACTTAATTCTAGAGAAGTAATGGGATTTAAATATGCTTAATGGATAAGATGTTACTGTATGTCAGACTGCAGGCACTGCAGCACCATGAATGTGCTTTGTCTGCGGTTGAACTGTTTACAATAAGATGTTTAAATGAGCAAGCCCTGGGTGCGAAAACTGGAGGTGCAATAAGAGAAATGTGGCACACTCAGCCTCTGTTAAGTGGCACTTTGTCCACTTTTTACATCTTCAGTGCTGCCCACTTTACAATTCACGTCCCAAGTAACATTCTGAAACGACGAGCACTGCAGAAAAGGACCACCACAAAGCCCATAAACAGCTTCCCCACACCATGAGTCAGAACACAGGGCAACTATACTGAAGTGACAACTGACATTCTTCACTGACTTTGGCCACATTGGTGTGATAACCTCAAGTGTGTGAGGTTACCCATGATGCAGGGTGTAGAGCCACCCACAGTTTCTTAAACACAAATTCTTTGTAAAACAACTAAAAAGCATTAAAAAACTGGATAACGTATTTTAGGAATAGAAATATGTAGGCCTTCATATGCATCCAAGTAGAACCATAGGATACCTATTGCTAAGCTAGAGGGACCTGTGTTTAAGAATAGTACAGGACTCCATTAGTATGACTGTGTTCATTCAGGGCAAGATTTTAAGCAAGAGTTGTGTACTCCAATCTACCATAGAATATTGGAAAAATCCTACCCATGTTTTTAAGAATAGTGCCAATTAATTGACCTTGAGAATAAAGGAAGAGTTTCTTTTCTGGGATAAATTATATTTTCATTCCTGACTACATATTACATCTGCCACATACAAAGATATTTCCCTTAATACAACCTAGGAAAAATAACTGCTCCAGTCTCAGCAGAGACCTTTAGTCCTCAGCAGAACGATTTAATTTAAAAACAAATATTCTAGTTAGATTTTCAGACTGAAGGTTTTTTTAAGAAATAGTTGGGCTTGGAGCCTATAGCATGAAAAAGGACTGCACAAAAAAAGGTCAAACGTGAACAAAAAGAACATTACCTAAATGTTAAATCGTAAAATACCATATTACTGCTCTTTGTCAGGGGTGGAATGAAGGTCTGTGCTGTATGCGAGGCAGATCAATCTTTCTTTTATTAAATGCATCATCATCAACATCATTATTATTTTTATTATTAGTGGTATTATTATTAAATGTCTGGTGTCTAAGAAACTGAGACAAAAATAAAACATTCAACAATAAGGAAGAGTAGGTTTGCTCAGCAGCTGATATTTTGTTTCTGTATTCAGTGTATATTATGCACAATAATGCAGGTTTTTGCATTCCACAGGCAGATACTCTGATAAATACTGTACATTGTTTCAGTTTTCTCAGTAAAAGAAGAAAACATTTAGGTAATCTTTATCCAACTGGCAAATGTTTTGTTAGAGTCCAAGCCTGCAGAAAAAAGAGTGGGATAGTCAAAAGGAGTGAGGATCTGGTCTTTTAAAAAAAATGCAACAGTATTCACAAGACGCCTCCGATCAGCTTCAGCCTGTGAGAAATTAGTCTTTTTCCTGTTTTCTAACATTTCCAGTTACACTGGTTTGATTTCATTTGCGTACCATGTCAGAACAATAGAGTGGGCTGTACTAACAAATGTGCATGGAAAATACCTGTCTGTTGAAATACAGAACAGCTGTCCTCGACTGCTTACTAAAGCTACAGTATTATATGTACAAAAGGAAGAATTAAGAATTAGTTGTCTGTCTAGGTGCTCCTGCCCTCCCAATTTTGTGGAACATCAAGATCTAATTAATATTCATTCCCAGAATTCAAAGCAACCTTCTGCTCTTAAAAAAATCATGAACTTTGATTTTATACACACAGAAGGCACAATTAAAGTCTCTAGAAGGTGCCACCCTGCCAGCTTTGTGACATTACACAAGCTAATTTATATGAATTTCCATAATTCATCTCTCCATATTTTAGACCAAAACACAAAAGACATTGTGTAAACTCAATTGTAGTTTCAGTGTCATAACACTGATAATCTAATTGGAAGAGCTCCAGCAATGCTTCTGGGATGAGCCAGAACATAAAGTATGTGGACAGAGGAAAGGGAAAGGGATAGTTTTAGGAATTCAACACAGCTACTAGCTACCCTTTCTTCTCCTGTTTGCCCGGAGCTGAAATGTAGATATGGGAAGCTGATTTTCAGAGTTCTTGTTATTTTGAGCTCTGTTCAAAAACAGTCTTAACCTTGGGGACAGAGAAACGGAGAACCACATGTTTCTGCTCCACCTCTGATCATTTCTGACCTAGATTCTCATTCTTGTCATTGTGCCCTACCAAAGTCTGACTCACATGCTGGCTACGTGTGTTGCATCGAATGGTGCCTTATTCAGAATACCATCAATTGCAGAAAATGAACTGCCTTCTCAATAGTCACAAGGCAAACTGCCCATGTCCAATATAGTTTGTAGGGCTAAACAAAACTGCTTCTATTTCCAGCTCACACAAAATCCCTCTTAAGCAGCAAGTTAATAGTCATCCTTTCTTGCTGCTGTTTGCCCAGGGATATTCAGTGAGCAACTTGGGTATTCATCTCCAGCAAAAGCAAGTCATCATGGCCTTAAGGTTTGGTGTCATGATGTGATAAAGGCAGATGTTCCTGCTGTTACTGCAGTTGCTGCGGATTCTATTCTGTTTCTCTTAGAAGATGCACTGCTCATCACGTTATTTATGTCTTTAGATTCATTCTGAATAATTGTCAACATTACAAACAACTGTAGACCTGTCCAAAACAGTCACCTTAGGGTATTGTAAAAACAAACTACCCAACTATCATAAATGGCTGAGCCCTTTAGTAAACTTTCATTTGCTGATAAAATATAAAGACTATTCCTTTTGTAGTGACTCTAATCAATGAAATAGGAATTATGATTTTCATAGTTTTGAATTCATACATTTATATTAAGTTCTTTGAAATTATTTCTGTAAGATATGCTGTATAAAATAAAGCTGATTATTTTGAAATATTTTATATTTTGGTTTCCAAAGAACTTTTTCATTTTATTTTTCCATACTGTGATTGTTATGCAGTAATGAGTTAATCCCTCTTTAAGTTATAATCATGAAAAACATAAAACTCTGGTAAGGAATGGAACATTTTCATTTCCAAACTTTCCAATTCTCACTTTTATCTGTCTAAAATTGAAAATACAATTCTGCAATATAAAGTTAGGAATTAAAAATTCAGAACTTAAAAGAAATGGGTTTCAAAGACAGCTGTATAAGAAAAAACATTGAAAATATAAATTTAATTCAATAACACTGCAGACATCCTTTAAAGTTATATCTTAAGATATCAAGCACTGATACAAAAATTACAAATGCTGTTATGTGTGTGACTACTTAATAAAATATTACTTTTTAATTACACTTATTTGACATTTTCAATAAAATTGCCAAGGTCAAATGAAAATGTGAAAGTGTGTTTGTTTTCTGGCTATTTTTTAAAAGGTGACAATCAAATGCATTGAATATTCTGGCAGGCTGAAGTTTCCTCTGCTTTTTCAAAGTTCGCAGCTTGAATATCAAGTATGTCTGATTTGACTTCCAAAATAAAAAAATAAAAACAAAGGTATTTTAAGGTCCCAGTAAAAGAGCATAATACAAACAGAAAACAACAGACAACGTAAATGGTTTTGAAACAATTTGAATCAAATCCTTTACAAATATTTGTCAGGTAAGAGTCTAAAGATGAATGATTTTCCTTTTATTGGGTATCTCCTGAGGAAAATAAAAAAACAATGGCATGCCCTCTTGTATTTTCTACCATCTTTCATGCCCAGTATTCATTTACCTGCTCATCGTCAACAACAGCAACATACACTTTCACCACTATCGAGGATCCCAGTACATTAAAAAGCCAGTTGTCACAGTCACATCCTTCATTTAGAGGCGCAGACAGAGTGCAGCAATAATGATTATTTCATTGCAAATAATGAAGGAAGTGCAAGGAATTGAGGAACTGTTTTACTAAAGTCATCATCCAAAACAACAAAGAGAAAAATACAAACTAACCAAGGGGGGGAAACAAAACAAAACTATAGTACAATAACATATACATTAATTGATTAAAAAAATAGATTGCTGTAGGCACGCCCTATTCTACACTACGACCAACTTCCTCCTCTTATCTTGAGGAACTCCTTTTCTAGGTTAAACTCCTCCCACTAGAATATTCCAATAAAAAGCAAAAAAGAATTCTACAAAATAATAATCAGAATTCTGATATACACCTTTCTCCAGTGACTACACAATTAAACAATTAACATGGTATTAACAAAAAAAAAAGTCTTTAGTCCTTTTATGAACATAAATATTTTAAAGAAAATATTACCCCCTCTTAATGGTATCTTCTTATAACTCGATCCACGCATGCGCAACCCTGGAACAGGCACTACTAAGCCAGCCCCGGTTACCATGACGAGGTTTGGGTCCTGCAGCTTGCGGGAGAAACCATCTTGCCGGTGAGAAATCAAAATAAAGGTATTTATCTGAAACACGTGAGTTAAACACCAATTTAGTTCATTTCACTTATAAAACAAGAAAAACGTGTGTTTGGTATTAGTTCATGTTTAATTTAAGGTGAACAACCTTACTTTACTCTGTGTGTGCACCCACAGAGCAAGCAAGTAAAGCTATCCCCAATTCCAGACTAGGTGAAGTTTATTTACGTCTGAAACCAGATTTAATAGTGAAATGTTTGTCTTTATGAATGTGTGTACATGTGGATACCTCACGAGTGCCAGGTGATCTGGAAACGGAGTCTCCAGTCACAGTTTATTTTGCATACTTATTATTATTATTGATATTTACGATTGTATATTAGCCATTAACGTTTGTTGTGTTTTTGTGTTACCTTTTGTGATGATGGTTCCACAATGCTATCCTTGATTCCTTTGTGTCCCACTATTGTGTTTTGGGTTACCCCATCTGTCTCTCCTCTGGATTAAATGTTTAAATGGAGGCTTCTTGTCCATCAAGAGGAGCTGGGGGAGGACCTAAGGGTACATAACCTGACACTCATGATAGAGCAGTTAATCAGTCTCTAATTTAATCTAGTCTGTGTGTAAGACAACTGGCCAGTTGTATTTAAAAACTGATAGAGCTAGGAACTCTATCTGATCATTTTTCCTTTATCAGTGTTGCCTTTTACTTTGCTAAATATTTTTCTTACACTAAGAGAACATAATTAAATGGACAGCTGTTTAGCACTTTATTTTTTGTTTTATGTCTTTTGTGAGCACCTCTGGACCTACTGCTTGCTAGGTGGCATAGTCACCCCTGCCAATTACACTACAGGAGAAACCACATGTTGTTTTAATTTTATAATTTATTTAATAATTCAGTTAATTCAGAATTGAGATATATTCCATTTTTATGAAACTGTAATTAAAAGGGGAAAATGATCTGTTTTCTTGGAAGAATCAAGGATAATACAGAAGGTGGACTGCAACTTTTATTGTAATTTTTACATGTACGTATTTTAAATATAAAGACGAATACAATAGTGAAACAGCAAAAGGACATGCGTTTAACAAAGCCACATCATTAAACAAGTATAGCACACTGAGTGAATGCTTGGTGTGTATTCCTAAAGTTACGAGATTATACAAAACAGCATATTGTACATATACAGCATATAATACAGTGCATAGAAAATAACAAGTTAGGCGCAGTAGAGACTATACCGTCTCTACAAGACAAGTTGAGTCCAAATCAAAAGTTCACAATTTCAGAAAAGCAGACTTTGAAGGAATGAGGCAGCTTGAGAGAATTAAAAAAGGGATAGACCCGGTATTGTATCAGTGAAGAATGGGTGATAAGAGTTTAAATAGACTCTGCTTGAGGCTTAGACCAGAGTACTATCATGACAGGATTACCCAGATTACTGTCCTTAAGCAGCAAAAAACCACACAAGATGGACATAGAACAAAACAATAAAAGCCATATAACTCATTTCTGAAGGATGTAAATATTCTGCTGCAAGTTAACCACATTTTAGATCTGGATGATCCATCAACGGCACAGGGTTGTGGGTGAGCCAGAGCCTAACCTGACAATCAATGGGTGCAAGCCAAGGTACATCTTGGACGAGATGCCAGGTCATTGCAGGGCCTGAGTGATCATCCGCTGTGTGAATTGTATATGCTCTGTTAATATCCATTACTGCTTTTGCTTGTTCAGGGAACTCAAACACAATGAGGAGCAAATCCTCCCCTTTCTGATTAGTGCCTTGAGTCCTGTTGCCTAACGGGTGATCTTCTAGCTTAATTGTAATTATTGTTTCTATAACCTTACATGTAATAGAAGTAAGACTTGTGAGTCAATTATTACAAGGTTCAGTTCTGTCACCAGTTCTATGGAATGGCACTTCATCAGCAATGTTATTACCCATTATCTGACGGTGACTGTCAGGAGGGTTTTGATATTGGCCCGTTGTTTCTTTTTCATTACTATTTGTTCAATAAATGTTCTTTTTGGCTGAATTCCTCCTGTGGTGTACTGCTTCATTTTTGCACCACATGCAGCATAAAACAAAACATTACCATCCAAGAAAAATACATCATTGTAAGAACTGCTTTACCACAGTGATTTAAAGAAATGTACAAGACGAGTCATTTGGAATGTGATATAATTAAGATACGTCTCTTGCCATCTCTGGGATACTGTACAAGCAATTCATAACCACACAAAGAACAGACTTACTGTAGTTTAAAATGAAAAGAAATGGACAATATCAGCTTCAACATCATAGCTGCGTAGCTTGTTCCACACTCCCACAACCCTTTGGGCAAAGACCTGCCTGTTGATGTCAGTGCACTTTTACATAGTTTCCACTTGTGCCATCTGGTTCATGTCTGTTCAATTTACGTTTAATGAAGTGTACGTTCTGAGTAATCAATTGTCAAAAACCTAAGAAAAGTCTTATGTCTGTTAAAGAAAACATTGAGGCTAGTTGTTTATTTCACCACTTACTCTAAGTTGGGGAAAAAAAACTGAAGACTCTCGGCCACTGGTTTTCAGTGGTGGTCTTGAAGATCCAATGGATCTCATACTAACTGTACTATGCAGTACATATAATTTATTTATCTTCTTGCTTTTTTAGATGTTTTTGGTACTCAATCCTTGCTTTAAAAAATACCCTGTACACAGCAAATTATTTCTAACAACTCAAGCATACACAACAATATGTTCCTTTAATATCTGATGTCAAGCAATATCAGGAAACAAAGTTTTCATCTAAGACAAAGACCAAGAACAACTACAGTACAATAGGCAACAAAGATTTATGAAAAGAACAACGGCTTTTCATCTATAGGACACCTGGCCAGTCTTCGGCCAGAATAGATTCCTTGGAAACGTATTTAATTGAAAAATAATTTTTTCCCTAATTATTGGCAGAAGGCATGTCGTGTTTCCAAAACAAATTACATTAAGAAGATAAAGATCTTGCCAGGCAAGTGTAAGGCTTTCCATTGTTTCAGTCAAATTTCAATAATACTCTTGTTTTTCTGTGAGCAAGCTCACTTGAAACGGTCCATTTGTTAACTGAATGTCAATAACAGAGACTTGGCTGCTCTCCTTGTATCTTGAACAGTTGGCTTTACTTCCAAGGAGCCCCTGTGCATGTCTGCCGACAAGCCAGTTTCATTCTACATACTATTATAAAGAAAAGCAAATACAATACTTTTCAAAACAAATTCCTTGCTTCAGAACTTATGTAGCAGTGCTGGAACCAATATACCCCCCTGTGTTAAGTCACAAGGCCAAGAATTACAAAAGGCTTTGATATCCTGGACACTACTGTGTCTTGTTTAAAACCAGCATTGTTTTCCTGACACAAACACCATTTCGATCTCTCCAAAGCTCAGCAGAGAATACTCCAGCTGCTTAGCCAACGCCCTTGTCCAGGGCAACTTGCAAAATATACAGTAATATGTCAATTAAAAAAAAACAACATTTAAATTCAATTAAAAAAAATCAAAATGCAAAGAAAAGGCAGATGATAGAGCAATGCAGAGAAGAGTGAAAGCAGCACTGTGTAGGTAGGGAATCATTGGTCAAGTGTAAAAACAGACACATTAAAAGGTTGTTTTATGAAAATTACATTCTAAGTAACTTATCGCATACTGTATGCTAATATTCAAGCAAAGCTCAAATGAGACATCCCAAATGTATTTATGTATTTTTCTAATGTTGCAAGAATATTTTTGCCTAACTTTTTATGCACACTTAATTAAAACATATTCAATGCTGCGTTTAGATTCCACCATATAAAAATCGAATGAACCTTGGAATTCCGTCAGTGTGCTGTATGCAATAAATACATGCCTTTAATAAACATACACAGCTGATTCCGTTAGTCAAATGAACCTCATTCTTTCAAACAAAAACCTATTTGGAATAAGCAAACCAGGATTCAACAATTAAGGCCTCATTCACAGAAGGCTGTTTTATGATAAAAGGTATCTTAGCCAAAGATAAGGGGAGTGCTATGAAGCACCATATTCATAAACCATGATAAGATTTTACTTTTCTTATCTTGTACTTTCAAGCTTAAGAAGTCAATCAACACAAATGCCCTAAAAATAAAACAATTAGATTCTGCTCAATATGCAAGTAATATAATTTGTGTGAAATTGTGTGGAAAGAGCATTAATGAGGACTGTGATAACAGGTGGTATAGTATGTACACTATGAAATGTTCTGAACCATAAGGCACACCTTAAATCAAACGTAACGTGTGAGGTAGGAAGTACTGTATGAGCTGAGAAACTTCTAATGAAAAGCTGCCTCTAAGCGATATTTTTTCTTGTAACAGAGGCAAACCGAGAAAGGCAGCATTACTAAAGGAGGGAGGAAGGAGAATGGTTCAGAGCCCTAAAGGGAGGAAGCCCGAACAGCCTTTTTAATTAAGAAGGTTGCTTTTTCTAATGGTTGAGAAAGATGATTGCATGCATTTTTTCATTAACCCCTTAATTTAGAACGAGTTCAAGGAACAGAATCGCCAACAACACCTGATTTCAAAGTGAAAGTGCTACACATCAAAACTGAACATGGAAAACGTAGCATCCAAAAGATCTATTTTTAGGTTGCTAAGTTGGGTATCACACCATCTTACTGTATACTTACGATATCACACTTTTTTTTTTGTTTAAGCTGCTTTTAGCAATGTTGCAGTGTTGAGCTGTAATAATGCTGCAAAAACTAGAGTGGTAAAAGTGCTGGCTTAAAGAAGAAATAGATGTGTTGAGCACATTTGTAAAGCCCAGGTATGCCAGCTCTGGTCCTGGAACTCCACAATCACAAAGGGTTTATGAGTCACCCTTACCTCAAGCTTCTAAACACTTGGATCAATTTTGCTTTGCAGATCCATTTGTTCAATGAATTTGTCTGGATACCATTTGAAATATAAACACCCTGTAGCTTTTACACAACACAGCTGGCTGTTACTAACGTAACCTAAAGCATCGGTTTACTAATTTGATTAATATGTTCTTCTGGACTCTTTGCTGAACTTTGACAAATCTCCAGCACCATTGTTGGGACAAACATAAAAACAATCATTGAACTAGTGCAGCCAGCCTCTACACATCTTTCCATGTGTCTAACTGATTCGCCACTTACAACAATGTTAGTAGGATGTTAGTAGAGCTTGTTACCACAATAGAAAAGAGCTAAAAGAGCTGAGAGAATCAAAGATGTGTACATCATTTACATAGTTCCCATAGGTAACTGTGTCAGCAGAGAAGAAACACAACGTTTTGGCTGTGGAGTCTTCTTTGGTGAGGCCTGAAGAAGGCTCCACAGCCAGAACGTTTTCTTTTCTTCTTTTCAGCATGGAATAAACCTTTACTTGTTCCTTTGCATACTTAACACAGTATGTTTGTATATGTGTTTGGATTGAAAATTGGCTAAATAAAAACAGAGTACAGAAAAGGGGTAAATGCTTATCATGGGGGGATGTATTTAGTGGAGTACTGCAGGGATCTGTACTAGGACTACTGCCTTTCCTAATTTATATCAATGATCAAGGCTCTGGTATAGATAGACTTCTTTCAAAAAATGATAGGATGAGATCCTCCAATTTATTAACTCCTAACTACCAAATGGGCCGGATGGTCTCCTCTCCATTGTAACATTACTTATGTTCTTATTTTGCATTGCATTGTACACTCCAAGGAGGCTCTACTTCCTCATTTCTAAATAATTACAGTACCTGACTAATCATCATGCACTGACTGGCCAGGTGACAAAGGGCAGAAAGTCATTAACCACAGCCTTTAGGTACTGCATGTGACTATGTGACTGATGCAAGATCTCTAATAAACATGAAATTACACAATCTAGTATTAAAGTTATTTTTAATAGATTTCAAATCTAGATAAAAAGTTAAATAGCCTGGTTCTGTGCATGCTTTTACATTTTAAATTATTTTTATTTCCCTTTTATACTAGGCACTTCAAGATAGGCACACAGAAATATACTTCATTGATTTACATTTTTCAACAATTTTGTAAGTTTTGTAATTTTGCAAACTGTGAAAAAATATAAATGAGAAAAATCGTAAAGGTAAAAATTAAAAATGAGCCACCGATGCTGTACTTATAAGAACATTGAGAGCTTGCAAATGAGACGCCCATTCAGCCCATCTAAGTAAAGTCAAACATTTTGTATAATAACTAAAATAACAAAATAAGTTTAACACCAAATTATAGTGTGTACGAAACGAGCTATGTCTTAAAATGTCAATAATTTATACTGGAAGCTTAAGCTAAATATTGAATGTGTGGGCTGCGGTATCATAACAGCTTATTTAAGAAAGTTATCAAATAATAACATTTTGACAGGAAGACTATTTACATTCTTTTTTTACCATACTTCAGAGATTACTTTCAACTTTGGTATTCTTTCTCTGTTTTTTTGCAACCCAGTGGCTGACTCTCTCCGACTTAAAAGTATGTCAAAGGAATGCTGAGAACTATGGAAATGTAAATTTTATGACCTGTCTCCAAATCTTGGGCTTTTCTTCTCTTCAGCCGTTCCAGTAGCATTGGAAGTGTTGATTCCAATAGAGGTGTCAAATTTGCCCCATTTTGTCAGTGTATATTATGTATCTCAATTATCTGTGTTCAGTGCATACTATGTTGTGATGTAATGTCAATCTCTCTATATACATTTTAATCATATTTCTTTCCACTTGTTAGTGAGTCTTTTTTAAAATCAACAAAACTATGCAAAGTGACCGAGATATGAAACAACCTTAACTAACGATGAACAAATCACACGATTTAAAGCAATAACTCATCAAATGTGATACTTCTTTACTTGTTGTCTCAGTTTCACTTGAATAAATGCCTAAGCATATCCAGGTAAAACATGTACAATTAATGTTTGTGGTTAATTAGCTGGGATGTTCATTATTTAACAACGATTGCATTGTTCTTTCAGTTTTTTACTACCACTTGCCAAGAATTCTGTCTCTCAGACTACAGATCTAAAATAAATTTAGTGTTTAATTTTGTATTTTGCTCATATTAGACAATAAATATGTTGGATTTGTAAGCATACCAATAAGAAACCTGTAAGCGAAACCTAGAGATGAGAAAACAAATAGGAATTGTTTTCGCTTGTGTGATTTTCACACTACTATTTTTTTTTTAAATTCTCAAGTTGTACTGATTCACCCCCTTAGCATCAAGGCATAGGGATTGTAGACAGCCAATTCCAGGGCTTGGGAATTCCTGTTCTGGGAATTTTGTTTGTAGCAGTTAGGCCCAAGTATTAGTAGTAGTTTGGGTGAGGCCCAAGTATTGCTTTGTAATCAAGCAATTTATTTGCAGATGCAGATTAATATAAAGAAACCTAAAAAAACTTGAAGATTGAAAATGATCATTTCCGTTTACACTTCATTCCATTTGACAACAGCTCCAAATGCTTGCACACCTTGGGGTCTGTGATACTACCTTGCAATGAAAATTTACTGTCCTGTCATAGAATTGAAACTTCTTTAACTATTAAACCTTCATTGTTGCCCGTCTTCTTTTACCAACAAGGCCATTTCAAAAGCTAATTTCACTCAGAAATATTTAAAAATGCTGAATACCAAATAATAAAGACCTTTCAATAAAACATGTTTAGGTATTCAGAAGGAATTTGATGGGTTAGCTTTTGGACATTCCAGTGATTTATATTTTATGTGAATGCAGGCTAGTACTGACGGTGATTTACTTTGCCTGCCTGTGAAGTAGTGCAGTGAGATTCAGTCTCGGTCTGAATCTGACAGATTGCCAAACTCATAAGAACAGAGACGCCAAGAAGGCAAGTAAATGTCAACTGAGTGTGTCCTTGAGTTACACACCGGAAGCAGATTCCCAGTTCAAACAGTGTACGACAGGAATGCACAGCTGGATTAATTACAGATTATCGTATCTCACATGTACCGAGCCCGTCTTTTTAGCAAATACTGTAGAAACTGAAGAAGAATTTATTTCTTAAAATATTGTATTTCAGACTCAATGGTAAGTGGATCTTTTGGAAACTAAGCCTCTCTTTGTCATGGACCGTGTGTATAAATGACACCCAAACTATTTGGTACCAGGTGCATGTCCTATCATATCTGTCCATCTGTCATGGCAAATATAGCAGGACAGAGAGATCAAACACTAGAGGCTTTCGCTTTTAAAGATACAGTTACCACTTTGAATGTCATCCTGTTTTGATACATTTAATATTTTCCCAAACCTCTGGAGATAAGAACAATTTTAATATTTTGGTATTCCAAAAAGAACAAAAATAAAAACAAATGTCAGCTTGTTCAGGCAGGGCAATATACCCTACAGGATCCTTGTACTAGCAGAGTCTACGCTAGCATACATGAAATTAATCATGCTAACTGGTTTATTCAGATACACAAAAGTATTTTTATCACATGACTTTTTTGGGAGTTGGGAGTTCAAGTTGCAGACAGATATACAGTACACTTCACTGCTCAGTTTTTGTAGCGCTGATCCTCATTACAATAAAGTGGAAAATAAAGCAAAGATTTAGTTCAGTCATGTATAATCCTGCCACAAGCAGTCTTTCCTTTCAACTTTAAAAACCTTACAAAATGACAAAACCAATAAGCTCACAATCAATAAAAAATAATTTAACAGGATTAAAAGATAGAAGCTCAAGTCAACATCTGCTCATGATTTCAAATCCATCTTCCCAGTTTGTTGCACCTGTAACCTAAATTGTGCATATATTTGCCTTGGTTCTTGTCAACAGCATGGATGTACATTGCATTAATTTCTGTAAATCATTTTACTTATTTATTTGTTTTTGCAATTTGTTTAAAAATGTATGAGGCACAGCAGGACAGGCTCTAGAGATTCATGTACCGTCTGATTTAATCAGGAAAACAAAAATATTCGTATAACAGTTGTCAAAAATTACTAGCCTTTAATTCTGACAGCAGATGATGGATTTGCCATTCTGCCCTTCAGGCAGGTAACACCTAAGTATAGCATTTATACAGAGCTCCTATTATATTTATTTTTAGATTAAAATTATAATCCTATAATATTCACATAAAAATATACTGCACTTATGTGGTTTGCCTGCTGAATCCATTACCCAAGAATCTGTTTCCAACTACATCATCCCCTGTACCCCAGAGATGAATATTTAGAATTCATCTTTTATCGGCCCTAGCGGTGTCATTTGCTGTTACAAACAGTCATCAAGCACTTCACAAGAAAAATCTGGTACATTTAATATGAATCTCTCAGGACAGCAGGAGATTCCTCCACATACAGTAAGATATTGATTTTAATCCAAGATAAACAGCCTGATTGGTATAATCGCGTGCTTCACAAGCACAAGGGCCATTAAATTTTCAGTAGTTTACGCGTTGGTCTTTTGAACATCAGTCTTATTAAGGAGTCACCAATGTACGTTTTCAGCCTTCAGGCACAGCAAGCAGGTGCCTTCTCAAATCAATTGCAGGATGAACACAGTCAGGCCTTTCATGTTGGTGGAGAGTGTGGGGTGGTCGGTATATTGAAGGTACTGTATCTATAAAACTGTGCATTCTTACAGGGGGACTGCGGATGCTTTCAGGATTCAATCCAAACACACAAAGACTGCTTTAAAAGTGAGAGATCTAATGGTGTTAATGCAGAGGACAGCACATTAACAGGAGTATGCACAAAAAATATTCTTGAGTTTAAGAAGTGTGGCTAATATTGAAATATATTTTAAAATGTATTTTAAAAAAATTAAGCTTAACAAACTATTTCTTTTACAAGCAACAGACATCGTGGTCTAAATGTACTGGATCTTTATAATTTACTCAGAGTGTGCATTATTCAATGTAGTTTTACCAATCTTTACCTCCCAGTTCGATAACCCCCCATGATAGTAACTTGAAGACTCAAAAATACTTACTGAGTTTTCAAAATTCAACTTCTCAAAAACTCTTAAGCATGTTTAAAAATAATTTTACCACTCTGGGTTTGTGTTATATGCTTGGGAGATTTTTAGAATGAGAACAATTACAAAACCTGACCAAGTCAATACTGAAAGGGCTGCTGCTTCCAGGATTGATGGTGTTTCCATTTACACAGTTGAACACACAGGAAATGAACACATTTGATATGCTCCAATTATATTTTGATATTACTTTGTATTTTTTGCTGTATGGTACTTTCAAATACACATGAGCAAAAATAATTCAATAAAAACACTGAAGAGGTAAATTGAATGCTCTTTAATGCTCACTTCTGTAATGCAGATTACACATTAAGACACAGACACTCTCATTATCGTTGCATGTTAAATCGCCAATGGATCACCAAAAACATTTTCCTCAGTACTTATTTAAAAACATAAAAGTTAAAAAAATTATCTTCTCATTTCAAACTAAAACCAAGACGAGGTCTTGTGTGAGAGACAGTTGCTTGACTAGTGAGAGGGATAGCTGAGTGAGAAAAGGAGTCTATGTCTTTAGCTCTTGGACATGTTTTGTTGTTTTTAAATTAATGGTATACAGTACTTCTCTGATTGAGAGAGTAAATAAATCCCTTAATCATGTCAGATTCAGTTTTCATGTATCTTTCTATCTTTCTTAATTAGAACAAAACCTGAAGTTTTGTTTTGATCTGTGAATCATATGCATGGTAATATGCATGGTCTCTATGGTAATCTTTAAAACTACCCTTATCTCTGGGAGCAAGTGTATTAAACAATGTCTCTCCTGCTGTCACCTAGTGATACTGTAACTGAAGTACTATATACTGTATATCCCTCAGTTTGATGATAAAATAAGTGAAGCTCTGTGCTGTATATAACTGAGAAATATCAGAAGTGCTGTCAAAAAGTTAACATTTTTTAATGATAAACAACTGCAAATCATTGCTTTATTCTCAAGTGAGAACAGCAAAGGCTTTTAAAGATCATTTCATTTTCTGGTAGGCAGAGACCTTAGGGACCTGCAAGTAACCTAGTCCTCACTTCAAATCTCATATTTCAGAAACTGAACTCACATGCATCTGATACAGCTTTCATCAATCAGATCCCATCGTCATGGTTAAATGAAATTGTGCGTATTCAGGCACGCGTGATGGCTTAGAATCTTTTTTCCTGGCCAGGATTTACTACAGTATTTGTTACAACCTGTCAGAATACATATAGTTATCTTCTAGATACACATTTAAGCAATAAGAAAATAAAATCGTAATGAAATATCGTTATGCACAGTATATCAAAAACAAAAAATAGACTATGAATTAGAGGGACGTAAATGTACAAAATGTACACAAAATGTATCAGGAGCAGACTATAAATTAGGGGAGATGAGCATTGAATGCAACGCTAAATGAAAAAAAAAATACATAAGAAGAGATATAATAACCTCTAACGAATATACAATAAGACAAATCAAAATAGTGGAAAAAAGTCTTTAGGATATTCAGATTGTAGATCGCAGTTTACAATGATTGTAACCAAGGAGAATCCGTGTTAAACATTGTCAACATAAAAAAAACACCTAAATTACAAAAAGCCCCTAGCCATTGAAGCTGAGATATCAGAAATTATTGCCAAGTTACAAGAAATAACTGGGGTAAACTTGGCTCAAAAGCAGCTAGGCACAATTTTAAAAGCAAAGCAAGCCAACACTTTTTGTAATTTGGCTCTTTTTTCACACTGTTAATGCTTTTGTTATATGATGATAAAACATTAAATTGTATTAAATACTCCCTGGGTGGTCAATACTTACACTGCCTTCAGAACATACAATACTCTCACTGAGAAAATGAAACACATTATTAGTGGGTTTATATAAAATGATCAGAGATGTTTTTAAAAAGTTCTGCATCAGCACATTTATGCGAGGTCACCCGACACAGTACTGACCAGAACTAGTCTTGCTTAGAGTCGGAGGGCTCACAAAAGCCTTAAACTGCTATTGCCACTGTCTGCTTAAAAATAAAAATGCCTTTACAATGTTCAACAGTCCTATATTGTAAAAGGCAAACATTTCACAAAGACTTTACATCCTACTTTATTTGACACATCATTGAGATGACAAAAAATCTATATATCTATAGATTTTTTAAATATTATCTATGGTAATGATTACTTTTTTGTTAAAAAACAAAAGAGAACAGAAAGAGATGTAACCTTAGGAGGTCTCGTATGCAAACGTGTCTTGCTTTAATTTGCAGTACTACTAATCCCTTACAGACCCCTTGCAGTTCAGGAGCAGGTTAACAGATTTGAATAGTAATCATATATTGACTAGACTGAAAAATGAAAAAGGTACCTTTTTTTCTTTTCAAATGACACATGCAATTTTCTGACAGCTTTTTACAGTGTTTTAAACTCAGTGTCCCGGTTGAATTCAAGCTTGGGTTTGTGCAGTCTGGACTGCCTAAAATTTCAAAGCAATTGCTCACCTCTCCTGATCTGCTGTGTAGCAGGGCTGCGGGCATAGTCATTGCTAGGACCAGGTGGGAGCTGTACTTCTGTGGGTGATGAAGTCATTCCCTGGGAGACAACAGTAGGTTCAGATGGAGAAACGTGTCTGAACCACATTGCCCAGAATTCTGTGGGGAATATCTGCTGCCCTCAGTCACCTGACTGGTTGACGT
This sequence comes from Atractosteus spatula, assembly GCF_055471065.1. NCBI lineage: Eukaryota > Metazoa > Chordata > Actinopteri > Semionotiformes > Lepisosteidae > Atractosteus > Atractosteus spatula. Next base: position 41,871,435 of record NC_142717.1, on the reverse strand, counting down.
GAGGCAGCTGGTCAGGTGACAAGTTTAAAAACTAGGCAGATGAGGCCTTCTGGGTCAGTCAACATCTGGCGTCTGGAGACAAGAGGGCAGCTCCTCTGTTATGTATGCTGCACTAGAGGGAGTAAGAAAAGGAGGCCATGAACTGACTAAGAGAGCAACTGCTGAACATTTTACGAGTTTTGACTATTCAAGTCCTAAAAGTTTCAGAGAGGAACATTTGTTTTGGAGCCAGTAAGCAGTTAAGGTGCCCAGCTACTCTTAGAAAGGGACCCGAAGAAGTCTTGTGAGAAGCACGAAGAGGAGCTTAAGTTTTTTTTTTTTGGTTTGGTTTTCATATTCCTTACACTGTAAACAAGCACTTTTCTCTTTACCTTATTTTCCACTACCTTATATGGATTTTTTTCTTTTTGTATCTGGCCAGCAGTATTGATGCTGTGCTGTTATTAGAGGTTGTTTGGAGCTCAATCAGACGTACATAAATTTACATTGGGTGAATCAGTTAATTAGATAATTGGATAAGGGTGAGATTCACAACTCCCATGACTGTCATTTAGCCTAGGTGTGGAATCTAAAGCATTTCACAGTACAACCTGGGGTTGGGTTGCTAGTGTAGGTGCTTTCTTTTGTGTATGGAACTTGCTTTAAATGAAATCCTTATTTCACTGTATGTTCTTTCCATTGTGATTTGACCATGTGCCTCATGAGACACCCGAGAAGAGGTAAGCCTGTCACATCTCCCTGTCAATGTTCTTCTTTAGGACACCTGCACTCCAGAAATTTCGCCTTCACTTCTACTGAAGGGGGATATGTGAAGGGGTTTGGAATCCTTTGGGAAGAGAATTACTATATAAAATGTAAATGATTTAATTTGTATTTATAGCATCTTATTTTATTTAAATGGAGAAACTTTCGTGTAGACACATGTAGACATGTAGTAAATACAGCCTCTTAAACAGTGAACAGTATTTCTTACAAGAAATGTCACTTATGATATAAAAAGCAGAAAAAATACTATATAATTTAATTACATTAATAAAACTCAATTTTTGTAGGAGAAAAACACTTTAAAACCATAAAAGTCATCATTAAAAATCCCAGATATATGTAACTCTAGTTATTAAAAATAACTTTTTGAAAGCCATAAATTATGAACTGGGTTACTTCTTGAAAAATAATAAAAATAGACCTAAAATAACCTGAACAGTGTTAGCCAATCATGTGTTTTTCCTTTCAGAAGGAATTTTTGCTTAGTGATTTATTTTTACAACTGACCAAAGGCTGTTTGGAATTGCATATAAGTGGAATAGTTCTTCTGATTGATTGGATTTCTTGCCCATGTCAAACTCTTGTGTACAGATAATATCTGCAGGTCATTTGCCTCTTGAACTCAGCTTCTAAATAATGTTACTGGACTGCATTACATTCCTAAATCTCAAACTGTGGATCAACTGCTCAAACAAAATTGGAATCTCAGATAAAGAACACATCATCTACTGGATAATGATAAAATATGCTCAGAAAACAGGGAACTGTATGGACAATCCATAAGCAATGAATTGAAAGGTGAAGTCTGATTTTCACAGGCTTATACAGTTGAATGAGTGAGGTATATAGGATGTGGTCAAAGACAGTAACAGTCTTTTACACATAAAATACATATTTAGGATTCTTCACTGCACATTGTAAAAATGTATTATAATTCTCCTATTATCTCAAATAACGTTACTCTGTGTAACTGCTAACAGAGTTGTTACTGACCATCAAAAGTGTATAAATTGCTGATATTTGTTGGTGATAATGTATTTAGATCAAGTTGAAACTTTAGTGTAAATGTGGCATTTCTCAGTGGATTTATAAACCTGCATTTGTTATAGAGCAACAACTGGAAAAACAAGTTTCTACAAGTTTTGTCATGAATTTTCTGTGAAGAGACAGATGGATTTTATAAAATGTATGCATTCTTATGTCTTCTTCAAACACTGCAGGTATGGAAAAAGTAGCCATTGTGGTGAGATTCAGCCACAATACATTGTTTCTAAGCTGCTTTCTAATCTGAAACATTGGGAAAGAGACACTTTGGTCTTCTGTTCTGATAAGGTCAGAAAGATTAACATATCTTTCATCAAAAAAGGAAGGGAATTAAGCTGTGCTCTTTGCTATTTTAGGCTCAAACCTGCGATCATTATCAGTTTGATGTCACTTCAGTCATGTTGAGTCCTGTGCTCATGTTTCTCATAAAATTAAATGGATGCCTTACTTAAAAATAGTTCATGACAAAGGCTGCACAGCGAAAACAATGTTGAGCAACTTTGTTGGTGACTCAGGCAGTGCATGAGTATTTTCACCAAGAGTCTTCATTCATCATCCAAGTGCAAGTCAGTGCTTTTATACCATCTTTCATTGGACCACCTATTTCTTTTATCCCGTTCCACTGTTTGCCAGCATCATCTACATTAATATCATACCATTTAGGCAGATCAACTGCAGCGATCAATTCAAAGGAATTAATACGGAGAATTAAGGCATTCCCAAAACACTATTGTAATAAAAATGTTTTACTCAGGAAGCTAGCATTACTGCATGTACCTACATATGTGACCTCTAAAGTATTTTCAGTAGGTGAGCAGTAACTAACATAACCAGTATTTTTTGAAGATTAACATACTGTCAGTTCTAATAATGCAGTAAATTACATTGGGTATTTTCATCCATGCATCCATCAATTTTACAACCCTAAACTTCAAGTGATTTTGTTTAGTTTAGGGTTGAGTGGGAGCCGGAGCCTATCCCAGCAAGCAAAGGGCGCAAGGCAAGATACACCCTGGATGGGACGCCAGTCAGTCACAGGACATGGATGTTATTACATTTTGCTAATTGGAGACAAATGTTAAAATCTCATTTATTATAATCATTTTTATTTTTAGATTTTTTTCTTGCAGTACAAAATGTCACTTCTGTTGGCAACTTTTTCAGACCAGATTTGCTTCCTGTAAAGCTCTGTGCCCTGTACGCACAGTGTCATATTCTGGGTTTGACAGCAGGCTTGTCAATGTGTGCAACAAACATGCCATTCCTCAAATATGGTGCTCTTAGTTTAACTTAGTTTAATTAGCCTTAATTAACTTTTAATTTGACAATGTGGGAAAGCAATAAATTAGGCAAACCAAATGTTTGGATATCTATTTAAAAGCATAGAATTTAAAAGGATATTAAAATTGTACAATTCACTAGCAATACCTAATTTACAACGCTGTGTACAATTTTGGTCTCCACATTACAAAAGAAATATTGCTGCTCCGGAATCAGTCCAGAGAAGAGAAACCAAATACATTTTGAGGTTTAAGAGAATGCCCTATGGTGCTAAAACACAGTCTTGAACTGAGTGACTATGAAGGGACCTGATTCAAGTATTCAATCATGTTGCTGCAGTCTTCTTTCAAGAAATGGCTAGATGAGATCAATTAACTACTCTCAAACGGTTTAGAGGGGCCAAATTCTTGTCAGTGTCAGTGCAGTGATCACCGTAAATCGCCAGACATTTGAACAACATTGAACAACTCTGGGCTTAAAAAGCATAAAGTTAAAAGTCGGACTCTTTACTTTTTTGTGCCACAGAACCTGCCATTCCGACCTCTTAAACTGACGTAAAAAAAAACCCAGATGCCAAATCAAGATAAAGCCAAATAATGGGTTGGAGGATCCTGTAAGGAACATCTGCATATTAGGTATCAGGAAAAAACGTAGTTAAATTTGGCTACGAATGGTTCCAGGAATAAGAACCCTCCAAAATTAAGTGTATTAAAAATGTTTATTGAGTGTTTTAGTCATAGTAAAGTTACTTAACCCCCTTGGCTATGGCATAGTGAGGAGTGACCAAGGGGGAACTACACAGATGGAGTGGGGGGTGAAGAAGAGATGCACAAGATCAATGCAGGAATGATTACAGCTGAGCCAAGCCAAGCCAAGCCAAGTGAGTTTTCTGTTCAAGGGAGGAAGACTACCTGCTGCTGGCCAGCACAGAAGAGATTACCCACGTGCAGGTATACTTCCATAAGTATTTCCTCTTAACTGAAATAAAGTACAGATGAGAAGAGTTCGTACTGAGGGCACACACATTTACTTGTCCTCAAGCAAGTTGCTTTCATATAATTTGAGGCCTGAAGTTTCATTGTTCCCATCTGCATTAATTAGTTCTTGAACAGTATATAAATCACACCCTTGCCCTTACAAACCGAAAGTACATTTTCAGTCTCTCACACTGCTGAAAGAATCTTTGAAAGTGGTAAAAAGGCCTTGTTGTGAAATGCATAAGTGCTGCCAAAAAATGTAAACAAAGATGGAACGTTGTATATATCTGTTAGTAATTAAGGCAAATGAGGTGTTGCTGAAAAAAAGAATGCTGTAATATTTTTCATATGCCACAATCCAACACACATACATTAGTAGCTCATCAGCTTTTTGAAGTTATGGGATAACTGCCAAATCTCTGAAGTTGATTCTTGAATTACACAAAAGGTGCACAGAGTTTACAAATGTTATTCTCAACCCTTAGGGTTTTATTTTCTCTTGTGGTATAACGGAAACTGTGCATAGATTATCATAATACATTTGAGGGTTGGGGAAAGTGAATATCCCTACAACAAAAGAAAAGTGAGAGCACAGTGGTTTATTGGCCTCAGCTATAGTGGAATGGGATTATTATCAATTTATTAACGAATATTTAAGCTATGGAATTGCAGGGTAATGAATTCCAAGTGATATAAAAAGTTACAAGGATAGAAATTTGGTGACAAAATACACTCTATACTTAAAAAGAACATTTTATATGTATCACTTCAGTCATCTGGATCCATTGCAAAACATTAATCAGCTCCAGTTAAACTCAATTAGCTGGGTGTTTAATGATGAAGTTATTCATGCTATTGACTATGAAGATTGTGATTAATTAATTTTTTGGCATTGGGTCTCCTAATGCATTTCAGTTAACCATGTGTAATGGAAGGCCTTTATACTGTATGTTTTAAACTTAAAAGAAGTTTATTAGTCTCTTCCTTTGTAGGTATGTAAGCCTACTGTACAGGGAAAAAATTTAAGTTTGTGAAAAGTCTGAACAGTTTCTCAGAGACAGTTTATGTTCAAATGTACATAAATAGTCCTCACCCTTTACCACAGGGGAGTCTGTGCACAAGTATATTATCCTGCGTGTATAACGATGAAAAATGACTATAATGTGCTTTGCACATTGTGAATGGAAACATTTGGCTTTGAACTTCAGTTAGGATCCCTATCCAATGATTTCTGGAAATGAAAGCTTGAAATCAAGATGTGTCAAACTGTCTAAAGTTAATTTGTTCCTGTCCACTGTCTTACTCCAAAAACATCATCTCCTTTTTCCATTGTGTATTAACAGCTTTTATACCCTTGACTGTCTTGTTTGTACAGTGTGTCTCTTACAGAACGCCCTCTGTTTCCCTACTTATATTGCTGGACTGCAATATGAATAAGAAAAAACATTTTTTCTTTCTCTGCCTACTAGTACTGTATCCCCTGAATAAGCTTTTTTTTTGGCAACTTTGCCTTCTGCCTGGGAGGCTATGAGCTGTTGACCAACTTTGCAGGAAGATGTCAAATTACCTTTAAAGTCTAAATTAAGTCAGTCTTCCTTGAGCCAAACAGTTCACAAACTGTCAGTAACATATTTATTGTGCACATTGAACTCATGTAACAATGATGTTTTGCAATGATAATAATATCTTAAGTTCTGTATGATTACAAGGGTGAAATAGCGTTATAGGTGAAAAATAGTTTCTCCAAACATTTTGCAATGAGGCTAGCATGGATCATTTGAGACCAGGGAAGAACACAAACCTTGTGTGAGTTTATTATCTTCTCTGCCACATATACATTTTATTAGACGTTTCCTTCGAAAATGGACTGCTTTCTTTATCCCATCCCTGTGCGTAAAATAGCGGCTTCTGTTTAGATTGGCAGGATGAAAAGGAGACATGGCGCTGGAGCTGCTCTTGAAATATACATATCTCTCTTAGTGGGAGAGGGATGAAAGGAGAAACGAAGCCAGTTTGTCTTATACTGAAGTTTAATGTGCAGCTGGATCAACAGATCTCTAGCCAGACATGCAAGATGGCCAATATTTTTTTAAATCCAATTCAAATATGCCTATGGACTCTTTGGTCTTAAAGAGCAAATTGCAATGCAGTGATTTTCATTATCAAAGGGATCTTTGGGAAAAGTAATGAATAACACGTCTGCAAATAATTTTCGGGATCTCCTAGCAGTGCTGCCCAGTCATGTTTTCAGACTTTTTTTAAACACCTTTGATTGGTTTTACTTCATCTATAAACAAAGGCTTAAGCACTTTAAACATCCACCTTAAACCCTGTTTGCATTTCAGCTCTTCAAATTAACTTGCCCTAATGGTTCAGAAAGTATAAAGAGCTGCCCACAAAAGTAGCAGCAGGACTTGAAAGCCTCTGTGATTTAGCAGCATGCAAAAATGGAGAGGGCACAGGAGACAGCAGTATGACAGGACCCAGGCTCAGATTTATAGCTAATTTAACTAGTAATTATCCACTGAGACCAAATCCCCATTTCCTCTTTCTGTTGTTTCAGATAGCTTGTTTAGGGAGGACTAAGGTTTCTTCCTTTGTTGAAAATAAGATGTGAAGCCCCTGTCTACACTTCCTTGCCCTCCTGTGTGGCTTCATTCTTCTCAAGGAATGCCATTAAAACTTGAGACAAACAATATTTCCAGTTGTTTTAGATTTACAAAACTTAAGTACAACTAATCACCCATACAGTATATTATAGATGCTTTTCATTTTTTATATAGTTCTGGAATCCATTGACATACACTTTGTGGCATAATTCATTTGTTGGTGCAATGTGATTATTAAATGTAACATAAAAAGCCAAAATGAAAAGAACAATAAGTTAATTCCAGACCCAACCCCAACTTGTTTTAGTCAACACTTATTCTAACAAGCAAGGGTTTGAAAAACTTTCCTTCCTCTTCATTTCCTTACATTTTGTACACATGCTTTTTATCCCCCTAGTATTCCAAAACTACTTATAGGAGGGGGGTAGATACTGTACATCTATGTACATCTATAAGACATGTGGTCTTTCAGATAATTAGGATCTGGTTTAGTGCCTCACCCAACTTACTCTCACTCTTGCATGGATTACTTGCACATGCAGCTACTTCAGTACCTGGACAAAAGGAGCAGCAATACAAATCTATACACAACCGTCTAGACGTCCATTTCTAGTGCAACAGTTTTTATATAAGAAAGTGTAGCCATAAATAGAATGTGAATCCATACTATGGAAAAATGAAAACTAATGAAGTATACAAGTTTTAAGATTGCTTCCACAGATCTCAATTGACACAAGGAACTGATCAGAGGAAATGCTCGGTTGTATTCTACTTGCATATTCCCTTTATTCTCACTGCAGATGTACAAAACCAACAGCAACACAGGTATAAATATCTCTGTAACTTCTGCTCAAGGGAGCAGTCCTATTTTCAATACTGACAGGTACAAAATGGACGAAGTACAACACCAGGATGTAAATTATTTACCTTTACGTATTCTGTGAGAGGGTATAGTAATGTTTATTTAGAACTCCTCTTTTCTAGCACAATCTATAGGTCTTTTTAAAATGACAGGCATGAGCAATAATACTGTACCTGAGTTTTTCATTTTTGACTTTCCTATTTACCTAGATGAAAACATGTTTTGCATCAGAAACCACTGGGGCAAGGAAATGAACGATAGATTAGAGGCGAATGCTTTCCAGGGTGTTCTGATTATCTTAAGCATCGTTAATTATCGTTAACTGATAACAAACCATCATCTGCATAGTAAGAACCAGTCAATAAGTTAAGTTAATTGTCAGGGTACCATGTACTGTGAAAATTCCAATTATACTCATCATTCTGCTATAATGACATATCAATAAGTACGTAAAATGCAACTATTACTAAAATATTTTTTACAAAAGCTTTTCATATAACAATTAAAAACACAGAATGTATATTATTGTTGATTGTAATTGAATTATTTCTGGTTACCATGGGGAAAGACTATATAATGCTGAATTATATGAGCAAAATGAGCAGAACAAGGCATTTTTGAAACATTTTGAAGGATGTAAACTCTTCCTAAAATATTCTTGTGGATAGTTATAGCATACAGTAACCATGACCCCAGTAATATATAGCCAAAAAACAAATATATGTGCTAATAATTGTGACATTTAGAGATTGTGAATGGAAAACAACAATAACATAGGATAATCAGCTCTGACTCATGCTGAAAAGAAGGGTTTATATTTAACCCTGCCTAAGGTGGGTCAAACCTGCATTTGGTTGATAAAATAGCTGACCAACCAAACTTAATTAAGAAGTTGCTTATGGAGTTATCGAGGTAGTTCAATGGGCGTTAAGCAGCTATGCCCCAGTGCATCAGTCTTCTGTGCTGTGAGATAGAATCCCAGCAGGGGTCTTCAGCTAGTGATAAGGAGAACAGCGTTTAGTCAGTGGATCTGTACACTGTGGCCTGAGGCTGTCTTTCTCGATACTGAATACTCATTTACTGCCACGCTGAAGAAAAAACTGTGTCTTGAAATGCCTCATACTAGTTAAACAGACAGCTATTACAGAGGGGCAGGCCTGTTTTTCTTAGAATTTTAGTCATTTCCATAGTTATTAGGTGGGTGTGGCATTTGTATGATATATATATATTTACTTTCTGATGCGGTGGTAGTGGTTTCTCTGAATATGCTACTTCAATATATATGCATGCATTCTGCATCAGTTAAAGTCCAGCCTAATAGGAAGAATTCTTTTAAGCGTTTTATAACCCAATTACAGCAAAAATAAATTATGCTAACATCTAATGGAGTTGTCACAAACGAAATCTCTTGAAGAGCAGAAGAACAGAAGGCATAGCATTCTTCAGCCATTGTATTTTTATTATATATGAACAAAAATGAAATAACCCTTATTAATATTAGCTAAATCAAGAAAAATGTTTCAGAGCACTCCAATACATTTTTCAAAGTTCAGTAATTTTAATGATGCTGGGAACAGACTTCCTTAGACTTTAATTTAACCACATTCCTACAGTAAAAGGTGCATGACTGGAATTCGGCTATACCAATAAACCAAACACAAATGTTGAACAGAGCAATAAACCACAGATCACTTTTATAGTTAAGGAATTGTCTGCTTTTACTTTGAGATATACTGCTAAATATCTGTAGAGGACAAAAAGGAAAAGAACTTTTGGAAAGTCTTTTGAAAAAATTTTTTATATAAAATGTTACTTTTTAATGGTTGTACTTGGACAAACTGAGTAAGTGGGAATTTCAGCCAGAACTCACCACTAATTAGGAGGATTTCATCAACAATATAAAAACCTTCCAAAGAGATATGATTGTAAAAGAAAATCAAAGGCATATTTTTTATGTCGATAAGCAATATGGAATGTAATGCTAAAGTCTGTATTTGCAACTCTGTATGCAACACTTCATTTTTAAATTTTCTGTGTGCTTCATTCAGTTTATTATTTTGTAGTGTGGGCAATTTCTTGGCGATTTCTTTTAATTCAAGGATGACTGTCTCCCATTAACGCTTAGGTCAATATAAGACCAACATGAGATCTGTACTCCAGCAGGTGGGGCACATACTACAGTATATGGTTGAATTCTGGAGTTCTCAGTCTCTAATGAAGGTGGGGCGTTGTGGTTAGTGATTGTCTGTAGAGTACAAGAGTGCCCTGATGTGATGTCTGAGGTCCAAACTTCCTTTTGTGCTTTTGACCATGGTAAATTATCTTTCTGGACATGGCTATCCATTCAGGTATCCAGTAAGGTAGACTGTTTAGTGCATAGTTGCTAGCCTTGAACACAGAAGGCGTGACTGAAAATAGAATTCTGCCACACCTCAAGTGCTTGTCGGATCTCTTGGAATGGCCGCCTGTGTGAAAGATCGTGACTAGGAGCCTCCAGGCAACACTAACCTGTTACCGATCATATTAACATCATATTAACTGGGCCCTTAAGCAGACAGAGAACATGTGAAGGAAGGAAGATGCTTGTGCGGGACATAATGTTTTGTAGAACCTTTGTACTCCTGCGTCCTACATGCACATGGAGACAGAATGTGACTTTCATCCAACGGTGTGAAGACCCAGGCAGTTGGAGGCCTCATTCTGCTGCAGCTTTCATCCTCCACAGTCATTTAAATATTGACGGTTCGTCCTCTTCTGCCTGTTCATATTTTTAAAGGGGAACGGCAGTCTCAATTTCTGAGACCGGTTATTCAATCTTGATAAAATGAATTCATTGATGGTATAGAAAAATTATACAAATTTCAAATTCAGCACAAGGTCTTGAACTATGTGAAAGTATGTATAGCTTCGAGTTTTGTCCCAAATCCCTGGTCTGGCCATGAGCGAGAGCAAGAGTTTGTTCAAATTGTGACGTGATGCTGCCCTTCCTGCTCACTAGTTACTGCAATGACTAATGTAATGCGATTTACAAGCGAATATGCACACCAGATATGTAAATTGTTATGACATGATCAGCATGCAGAGTTAACAAGTAAGTTCCATGCATCAGCAAAACCATTCAAAATTTGAGAGCAGTATTTCTATAGGATTAAAAGAGATGTATTCACAAGCCTGCTTGTTTACGATGTAACTGTAATGAAGTGAACCGGTTAGTTGTTGGACCCTATGCAAATTCCTGGGAGAGAAGTAGAAAGCCAGGTGTACTTATCCGAGAAGTCAAATCCAAAGCCGTAGTCTAAGATCGGTCACGAAGCCAGGAGATCAGGAAGATCGAGGTAAGAAGCTCTGGGCTGACACGAGTGAGGAAAGCTCAGCTCATAGACACAATGACGAGCAAACTGGAGCAGGTAAGCAGTCCTTAAATAGTGTGGGATAAGACAGTCAGTCCAGGTGATGCTGTTAGTGGTAATTAGGAGCCGGTTAGCGTTGATTAACGGAAGCTGAGACTAATTAACGGTGGCGTCACCTCGGGGCAGGTGGAACCGTGACAGTCACAGGACCGGTTCACGTCGCTGGAAGTTTCGTTGCCTTGTTTTGAATCACAGAATGTGGTGCAGCGCAGACCCGGAAATCTAATCTATTTTGTGATGTAAATTGGAGGTTTTACATGTTACTGTGTATATTTTACTTTTATTGTGGTTTAAAATGCAGTCATCAGTGCTGATTCTTTCTTACCCCAATATATAAAAATAGCGTTGCCATTCCCCTTTAAAACAGAGTTGCCAGAGCCCCGATTGCCTAGTACAGTCTGTGGGATGTATGAACCTTGACAGGCCTTGGCAGTAAGGGAGGTGGCTCTAGGACTGAAGGAGTCCTTCCATACTTCACCCTGTCAAAACTCACCCTACAATAATCATTTCCCAGTTTCCAAAGAGGAAGAGGAGGTGGATTGCAACCCACTTTCTTGGGCAATCCATATACATACATTTACATGGGAGGAGAAGCAAAAGATTTTGTAATAATTCTATAATCTATTGTCTGCATGTATTTCTCTCTCTCCTCTGTTTGTGTCCACTCATTTATTGCACTTATTGTGCACTTACCACTGTAATTCATGTTCACAGCTCATGTCCACACAGACCAGCAGCACATTGTGGGAAGACAAGCCAAGATCCTGCTGGAGATTTAGTACTGGATACAGATTTAATATGCATTTTCAACTTACACAGATAGTTAATGACTTATACAGATGGAGATTTCCAATAAACAAATTCAGCTGCTTTAGAAATGGGATTAGCAACTCAGGGCCAAGAAGGCCAGGTCCTCCATGGGTTTATACAGGAGCCCAGGTGATTTGACTTGGTTACAAATAATTAGTTCAATTATGGCAATTATAAGATCAGAGTTGGTAGGAAATCTCAAGGTCTGGAGGTGCAAGCTCCTGGTGATAAGAATGTCAGTGTGTAACTCACTTTCTAGAACTACCCTGTCTCCCCAGCTTTTGAATGGCCAGTATCAAAAATTGTATTTCAGAGTCATGTGCTTCTCATTAAAAATATGATTATTAACATTTCATGTAAGGTTGGTTTGATTACTTTGTAGTATTTGAAATTATGGCATTTGCTGGAAATTACATTGGACAACAGAATACAGCAGACATGCAGCTTGTTGTTAAGCCACACAGGACACAGTGAGGATGTTCTGCAGTCACTGTGCTGTTAGTGGTGTGGTTTTGTTGGTGATTTTTAAAATTTAATTTAATGAACCCATTGCCTAATGTTTTTCTCTTTGGCTATTATAGCTGTTAATTCTTGATTTTTATTGTGATTAGTAAATTTATTTTCAGAGCTTTTCTTTCATTGTTAAATTACCACATACAGTAGTTATGTAAAATGATCTAAAAAATCATGGTAATAATTTCAAGTAATGGGATATGAAAATGTAGATTTTAAAAATAAGTAACATCACATAGTAACCTCAAATCTAAAGCATTTCAAGAAAAGAAAGAATGGGTGAGAAAGTCAGTCACATCATTTCCTGTTAAAGAAAAAATCAGTGTCGCTAGGGGCCTGTAAAAATATACTATAAAATCCAAATATTCAAGAAATCTTTGAGTATCGATATCTGTTTTTCTAGATAAGTACAAAGCACAGAAAATTAATTTACTGTATCTAAATATTCAAAAACAGTAAGCATTGTATTAAATCTATAACATATGTATTTCAAAATGAATAGTAAGTAAATTATATATTTTACTTTGTGTAACAATTGGCTTCATGCAGGAAAAATCTAGAAAAAATAAAAATATTAAATAGTACAGAATACTTACAGCGAATGGGAATACTGTTTTTTTTTTCCCACTATGAAACTCAGCTCTTGACTTTTTTCCTGCTGTTATGAATTCTTTTTTTTTTAAACAGCAATTATGTTGAAAACAAATTTCCCTGATGTACATAAATCAGGACACTATTTTGCCAATTGGTTTACATGACATCAGCACTTCTCCCCGTGCAGTCCCCCAAGGTGAACCTTCACGAACCACTGCCTGCTTCTGAGACGAGAAGCGTCTAAGGGACAAAAGAACATCCAAAATGCCTCCTTCATCTCTGTAAGGCTGGAAACAAAAAGAAAAACGTTTGCATTAAAAAACACTGCACTTTCTTTTCGGGGTGTTTTCTTTGATATCAGAGAAACAGCAGAGGGCCGACTTAAAACACAGGTAGAAACAAAATACACAGCTTGTTAGCAACTCTGAAGCCACTTCAAAGCCACACATTCCACCACCACGTTCATATGGGAAACATTAAAAATAATTGCCTTGCATGTATCAATATTGAGAAAGTGGAACAATACTTATTAAAAACACTTAACAATGTATGCACATTTTACTAAAGTAAACAGTGTTTTATGGACAATGGCAGGGCTTTACTTTTTTAAAAAGTAGACATAAGCAAGCTTTTTTGTTTGTTCAGGCTTTCTTCATGCCAAGCTCTTTTTGCGTGCTTTACTTTATGTTAGGATAAATGTACCGCCAAAGTTTATTTAACCACACATGAAAGCCCTTTTTATCTTGGGACTTTTTTCACCCATATAGAGCCATTTTTGACAACTATTATCCATTAGTTCAATAGCAGTAACATTGCTAGTACCTTACCATTTTATACAAAGAAATGACAGATTCTTTTGTCGCTTAAATATCACTGGAACATGAAGCCTAATAACGCATATCAGTATGTGTTCTTCTTTAAAATTTAAATGGAACTGACAGATTCTGAAACCTTGTCTTGTTTGTATCTGATCAAACAAATATGTAGAGAAGACTTCAACTGGCAGAAGCTTACCACTTTGTAACTAGTTCCTTGTTCCTTGCAGTTTACCTGTGATACTTCCATTGAGTTGCTGGCAGGGTGTCCCTGCAGTAGTTGGTTCAGATTTGACACAAATCTAACTATTGACTCAGTGGAATTTCTTAGACCAAGCATGAAATATAAATTCACTTTCAGTACTGTCAACAGTGGCACCTTGCTATGCATGTTTACCATTTATGTAGAAGCATTTGTCTTTGACATTTATGAATTCTACTGTGATTTCTTCTGTAAGTATTTGCCCAGTGAAGATAAAATTATCTTGCTCAATGGACTCTCTTTGTTCTGGCTTCTGCGCCATGCCAGTGTAATGAGGAACACTTTGGTCTCACTACAGACTAGTAGACTGCTGCCGATGGCAAAATGTTTTCAGAAACCTATTTTACTGGACTATTTATAAATGGGTCTTTGCTTCATAACTGTCTGGTTTTTGTTATGATCAAATTATCATGTTTTAGTCATATTAAAAACTCTAAGAAATGATCACTTCGTTTAACCTTGTTTTACGAAAATGCCAGAATCATGCCAGCAAGAATAATGTTTTTTACCTTTCATACTGTACTTCATTTATTTTTATAGGTCCTTTTTGTAATATATATCTGTATGTTTAGCTATAACCCTTATACTTTACCTGAAAGCATAAAGCCATGAAAATATTTGTTTTGGTAAGATTTTTATACACTCCTAACAGCTACGTTTAATGGTTTCATGATGAATAACCTAAATCAATTTGATTTTCACATTTAAAAACAAACAAAAAGCCTATAGTTGAAAGAAAGAGTTTAAAAAAGGAATGTTACAAAGGAGTTAAGCAAAGTCATGTTTATTTCAGTTCTCTCTGTAAGTGTTTATGAGTGGTCACGTCAAAACCAAGCCAATATGGACTGAGGGCAAACCACAATATTCTCTTCCGGAAACAAAGGAGAGCCAGTTGCTAAACAAATCAGAATCTTCTGCAAATGCAATATGAAGAAAGGACATGAGCACAGAAGGATAACACAGAGTCAAGAATAAAAGGAACATCTGCTTAATCAAGATACCGATACATTGTTTTACTAAACTTATAGAAAGTTGTCTTATTCTTATAATTTGTTTGCATTACCACTTCATATTAAAGAAAGGGGAAAATGATTGCTAACTTAATTTGTTTGTTTTTTTATTTTGAGAAAGGGAGTTTGTATATTTTGCCAACAGGGTAAAATCACAGTCTTCACTATTCTATAAATGTCCTTAATGTATAATGGGAGAAAGAGTCTTAAGCAAAGTAGGAAGCAGGCAATCTAGAATTCAATTGAGGATTATTTTCTGATTAGCAGACTGACTCTGTGATGAAGATGCCTGAGTAAATATAGGGTTTATAATGATTTAAAATGGAACATTATGTGTGCCTCTACATTCATCTCCTGTAAGCTGTTATAAATCAAGAAAGTTAATTTGCATGTGACGTAAAGAGTCCTTCATGGGTGGGGTTAAATGATATCTTAGAAAAGGCCATTAGGTACTTTTGTTTATACCACACCAAAGAAAATCTACACTTACAGAGATGTTTATAATTCTGTGGCTACTGCTGTTAGCACATGATGATAGCCATCAAACCAATTTCCTGACACTGATGTTTGCAAATAAGCCTTTTCTGGTCTGCTTTACATCCTGATGCCACAGTGGTCAGACAGGGCTTTTGAAAGCCAGCAAAACACAATGTTATATAAACCTTGTCAGTTTCAAACATTTTCTAATTGCTCTAAGATTTCATGGCTCTACTCATCACCCACTGCAAACAAGTAATAAGGGACTAGAGTTTAAATTGTTGGTATTTGTGTAGACAGAGAGGCACAGATATTATACTCAATCAACCTCCAACCCACATGAGAAGTTAAGGTCCACTGTTATTTGGTTTGCCTTTAGAGAATGACACAAATAACAATGTAAAAGACATAAAGAGGAATTGTAAACAAACTAACAATAAAAAAGACAGGGCAGGAGGGAATGATGACATGGAGGCACAAATTCAGCTGGTAACCATATGCCAGATACCTGGTGCAGTAGCTGATGAAAGAGCTCTCATCTTTAGGGATATTCATTTGTCACTACTGCAATTAAACTTCGCATTGGTCTCTGAGGGCTTTATGCCAGTTACACAATATCTTATTGAAAAAATCAAAGAACCCCCAGTTACTAGGAATTAAATAACCTCAATTTTGTGTTTTTTGTGTTTTTGTGATTTTTATGATTTCTATGATTCCTGTAATTTTTGTGAGCTCGCGGAAAAGACATTGCATTGCCAGCAACTACTGCTGCACGCCGTTTTGTTGTGCATTTGATAAATAAACTTTGATTTGATTTGAATTAATTCATCTGTTAAGTCTCTTCTCTCCCTCCTCTTTACCACTGGTTTAAAAAACAGGAGTTTTTAAATAGATTCCGCTTTTTTTTAACTGCAACATTGTTAAAAAACACAGAAATGATAGCTGACTGAAATGCTGAATGAAGGCATGACACATTAAGAACAGTTCTGCAAATGAAAGAATCTTCAATGATAACAACTAAAGGCACTGCACTGTATGCACATGCTGAAGGATCATTAGGGTTTGGTTCTCATTGAAAACTATTTCTTGCAACCTGAAAAGATTACTTTGCCAACCACACACAAACAATACAAGACCAATTTATTTTTATGCATAGCCTGTAACTGACTTGAATTTTCAGATATAAAGGTGTGTCAGCTAACAGTTTTCAGCTTATTGCTTCCAAATCAACCCTTGAGAACCCTAAAGATAGGGATAAGATACACTTGTAAAGTGCAACAGAAATTGGAGCACAGACAGATGTTATTTTTACTACTTTGTAATATACTGTACAACTAAATGGGCCCAATTAAACATTTGCAGGAACATTTGTAAATCACTCGCTAAGCTGAAAACCTTTCAGAAGGCTCTGTAGAAACGTTTGTGCAAACCTTGTTTCTTCATACTATATATCCCTTTTCCACAACTCAGGGCTTCACTGAGGAAAAGGGCTAGGTGGCTGGTTTGATCTACTGGGCCCAAAATGCCGTATTTGATCCATGTTTTTGTCACTCATAATGTTGGTCCCTTTGTGGGTCGTTGCTTATTTCAAAGATGTTGAAGGCTTGGGTTCTGTATTTCTGAGAAACATTAAGAAGCTAAGGAGTGTGCTGATTTAGTGGGTAATGTTAATTTTCTAGTGCCGGTGTAAGTTGACTATGGTATTGCAGTCATTTTGCCTCACGCAAGGGTTTCCTGCTGTTGGGCTCGTTTATTTCTCTGTCGTCTTTAGTTTGTTTTATTTCTGTGTCCTCAGTGACCAGTACAACCTCTAATTTTTCTGCTCTTGGGCTTTCTTTACATAGCTGCCACCTTACCTCTCTATACAGTACAATCCTCTGATCATGGCTAGCGTCCTATTACAATGCCTTAGAGGAGATCCTTTATTTTAAGTAGCTCTCACAGAGTATGGGATTTCTACACAGACTTTTTAGCATTATAAATATATTAGCTTCACTGAAACACAGACTCTTCTTATTCAGCTGAATGTAAGTTTTCATTTTAAACAGAAAGACAGTTGAAATATTGTAATATACAGTAAGCTGTGTAATTGTGTTTCCCATTCTGAAATATTAAATGTCCATATACTGTGAGGTGATATACAGCACAGTGGGGGAGTCATCCTTCTAACTTTACAAAATACACATTTAGACTTTGCATAGACTTTGCACGTCCCTACCCTTTCCAGCACAACTCATTAGAATATGTATTTGTAAGGACATTAATACTTTTAAGAACTATTATTAAAAATTAAGAATCTGTGAATCTTCTACTGCTAAAAATATCTGCTTGTTCATAGTTTTTTGAGATCTTGATGAATTTGCATTTTCTTCTTTGAGCTATACAAATATTTCTCCAACCTCTGTACATCTTCCTATGTTCTTTATATTTCTGTGTATCTTCACTGCCAATTGTCTATGAATAATAATATATTGTAAATTACTGATAACAGGAAAAAGTAATTTCCACATCCTGGCAACAAAATATAATTTTCTCTTATGCTAAATGCAAGAACATTTGATTCGGGTAAAAATGTAATTTGCCATAATCCAGCAATATTTCAGAAACTCTTTATTACGCTGTTCTACATTTTTTCTGTTGTTTGTTTAATGCAGTGGATGCACTGTTTATAAACAGATATTACATTTATTTCACAGGCCTCTTCATTGAAAGTAACCATTGCATGCATTGCTGTAAGTGTGGCTGATTACACACCCAAAGAACAAGGTGTTCTTTCTCTTCTGTAGGTATCTATCTGTATGAAGGAAAGTAGTAAATGAAGGAAAAGCACTAAACCATGATATGAGTTCAATGGATTATTAAAATCGGTCCATCTAAAATAAAAGATTGACCCATGGCCTGAAGGTAGCAGCTGATACACAGTCACTAACAGAAAGAGGATTATTTCTTTATTCTGTTTTAGCCCATAACTGGGAAAGATGAAACTGAAAGTGTACTAAATAATATTTTAACAGTTTAATAGTTTAGTCCATGGCCCCTAATTCAGGAGAAGCTATGTGTAAATATTACAACACACGTGATCATTTTTAGTTCCCAAAGTGAAGAGCTGCTTTCATATTAGGCAGTTCATATAAAGCATTATAATAGAGTTCAAAAAAGAAAATCTGACAATTATCCTTAAAGGCAAATGTGGACCAATTAAATTAAATCTGGTTTGAAAATATAACAGTTCTAGAATCAAAGTTCAATCAAATACACAACTTGTGGCCATCAGACACAGACCACAGTGTCTCTTGATAGCATAATTTAAGCTGATCTGATGTACTGCACTAGCGTTTGATGGATTTGCACACTTCCCAGTCTTTTCCTTTCAGTTTCCTAACTGCAAATATTACTTTCTCTGTGCCCTTAGATTCCGTGTCAACTTAGACTGGTCTTGCTAGAATTTAGACTCAAATCAGGGTCATTTCCTTAAGAGCTTTGACAAGGACAAAGCCTGGTGAGAAATCTGAAATTCCTGGCTGAGAGGAGAACCCACAAGAAGAGTGTGGACTAATTCCAGTTACTGTGACACAAACATATTGACACACAAGTAGCTTAAAGCAGCCGCACAGCGAACACCTTTCACACACTTAGAATTCAAATGATCATCTACCGAAGTGATAAGGCAGGGAAACACTAGGAAATTGCATGCAGAAAAAAAATCATAAAGAAAACACCAAAATGTTTTTTGAGATAAGCAAGTCCTTTGACTTTGAAGTGTTTTACCTCTTATTGAAAGAATATTGAGAGAGATTTGCTGAAAAAAAGTCTGAAATAAGAATTTACCAATGTGTGGTTTGTATAATATCACACGAAACATGGCATGATAAAGAGACAGTGCCTATGTTTCTGATAAACAAAATGAAAGCCAGATTATTACAGGACATCAGGCATTAAGAAATTCCTGCTTCCTTTGTCTGTCTGAATGAATCTGAATTGGAGCAGAAAGGAAACCAAAAAGATGCAAGACCTGACCACAACAACATTTTCACTAGTTTGGTCAGATTCTAATGAATGCAACAATTAAACAAACATACAGTATGAGAGCTATTTGGTGTAACCTGGATGGGTGAGGGAGTGTGAGCCTTACAGTGAGACCTCCAAATTTGTAAGGAATGAGCCAGGGAGCTGCTGCAAGAGTGTGACAGGAGGGGTGCAGGAAATATGTTGGCAGGCTCAGTTGGTGATATATATTTATGTAGGAGTGGAGAAGTGTGAGAGATGAGGATCTCACCTTCCTCCTGAATTTCTGTTAAAAAGTCCATAGAGTTAAAAATTGCAATAATGCAGAATACTTAAAGATGTGTATAGAGTACAGCAGTGCAAGAAAAATGATTGAAAACATTTAAGGAATGTTAGCAGACGTGCACACAATATGCTTAAGCCAATGGGACAATAAAATATGCAAAAAGTGCTTTTCAAAGATGTGATAAACAAGTATTACAACTTTCTTTTAAACTACAGTTCTAAACTCTTTTTAACAAAAGTAATTAGTAGTTTTGTGAGTTGGCAGCACCGCAAGAACAGAAAACAGCGCAATTTACTGTGAGTGGGTTGTGGTACACCCTTTTGGTAAAGTCCTCCAAGCCAGCCGAGTCTGGTTTCTGTGAACACACGCAATCAACAGGCCTAAGGAAAGCCCTGATATGCTGGCGTCATTGTGGTTTGAGCAATGATGTATTAGTACTCTGTTTCTGCAACAACAAAAAATAAAAACAAGCATGGGAACAAGGAGAACAAAAACGTTTCACTTACCGGCTGTATATAAGCAACAAAATACTTTGGTATCAAATGTTTAAAATGACAGTCAAAAATATTGAACTCTTATACAACATGATGCACAGACGGTATAGTGAAAGTCCTAATCTGTGTTCTGGAAAAGGGGGAACAGTGATGCAAGGTCTCCAGTGATTATGTTATTGCACTTCCCAAAAATAACTAATATGCCTCATAATAAATGTGCACTTAACGGAAGAAAGCGATTTTAAACCTTAGCATTTGGAGCTTCGCATTTTAGGAAAGCACAGAAATGAGTGCTTTCAGGTTGAAGGTGTATGTCTAGCCTAGGTCACAGAGACCATAAAAAGTTTCATTCTGAATGCCATAGCTTCATTTACATGGACTTCAGTCGATACTTTGGCAATGGAGCCATGTGAGTTCAGTATTATGGAAGCCAACAGACTGGCGCTCATTTTCACTCAAGCTGGCAGCCTAACATTTGAGTTTTCACACAAAGGGAGTCTAGTTACTGCTTTCGTGTGAAAGAGCTTAATTGAGGGTCTGCATACATTGTGTAAGTGCGTGCACTGTATGTATATACAGTAAGTGGATACAATCATCACTGCCCAGTAAAACTCTGGTGTTGCAACCATCCATCCAAATATCTATTAAATAGAGAAATATGGAGATTTGACACATACGGTAACTTGATTGTGATGCAGAGAATAGTGGTTTAGGTTTTCCAGGTATTGGGAATGTTTCAGGATCAATCAGCTGGAATTGGACTGCAAAAGTAAAAGTAAACAGTTTTTGAGTTCATTGAGAATTAATAGAAGATGACAAAGAAATTGTTAAAATGCTAAATATTTGAGGCAGGTTTTTGCTAAAGAAACCAGCAATAACTTCCCTGTCTAAAGCAGAGCAGTATTCCTAGCACAGACCCCTGCGGTACTCCACTGATTACATCATCCCTTATCTATACTCTCTGCTTTCTATTTAATAACCAACTCTCAATATAAACACTGGCGTTTCCCTGAATGCTACTGTCTGTAATTTGAGAATTTATCCTTTAGGGGGAACTTTATCAAAAGCCTTCCAAGAATATAAACCCACCATATCATATGCCTTATGTATGTCCATTAGCACTGAACTGAAAAGAACTATAACAAGTTGGTCAGGGAAGACCTACCTTTTCTACATGCATGTTGACTATTTCCCAGGATATTTCCACATAGGGGATCCTCTAGTTTAGTTCTTATAATCATTTCCATTACCTTGCATGCATAGATGTCAGACTTATTGGTGTATAATTACCTGATTCAGTATTTTCACCCTTTTTATAGCTACTGTAGGTCCTACATTAGCTGTTCTCCAGTCTTAAGGGACAATTAGAAAAGTTGCATCAGTGTGCCTTCTGAATTGCATCTCTCATTTCCTTGAGTACAACTAATAATATCCCAGCCAGCCCTGGGGATTTAGTGAACGTCTAGTGCTTCTAGTACCTGAAACATTATTCCCTCTTTTATGTTATTACGATCCAATACAGCACTTTGTCCTTCCACTGCCTTAAGCATGATGTGAACCTCTTCCTTAATGAATATATGAGTGCAGCATTTGTTTAGTACATCAGCCATTTGCTTTCCATTTTCTAGAAAATTAGACAATCTTCAGCAAAACTGATTTTTTTAACAAAATGAAAAACAAGTTTAATTAAAATTCCTGCTGAAAGTACAAGCTGCATGACTACTTTGCTTAAAAGCTCCAAAAAAGAAAAGCAACACCTGCTGTTAGATGTGATCAATTCTGAAAACACATGACTCCACTATGATGATTTCAGTAGAGAGTTTGATGCAGCTGGGTTTACAGAATTCTCCCTAAGGACAAAAACTACCTGCAGAAAGGTGGTAACATATGATGTAGATTTTTGTATTTTAATTTGTATTTTGTATTTGGAAAACATAGCCATGTATATAATAATTTACAGATAAACCGATTTTTATATATTTTTTAATTAAATGTTTTACCTGTGACAGTAATGTGTCTATCTCATTGAATATGAATTGCCATTTTACCATTTATTGCAATCATACAGAACTTTTTCGTAAAGTATCAAAATGCAACTAATTATTGATATTGATTCAGATGATATTTCTGATAAAAATGCTTAACAAGAAAAGTAACACGATGAACACCGTGTGCAAAAAGCCCTCTGTTACTGCTAGCCCTTGCGATGCTAAAGACTTTTCCTAAAGTTGAGGTTTTGAAACATAGCAAAAGAAAACATTTTCCTGAGAAAGTAAAAACATTTTCTGGATTTGGTTATAAAGCACAAAGAATTGCCAACCGCAAATCCTTCAGTACAGCTCAGAAGAGCAGAGCATACTCATGTTTTCTTCAACAAACTTCTCCGTGGATCACCCAAACTCCCTGAAGAAAACTATCGACAAGGTTAGGGCTATTCCATCTGATTCTTTTCCTTCTAATGGCTTAACATGTTTACAATCTAATCTGGCTACAAATACCCTGAACAATAAAAAATGCATAAGATATCCAAGAAACCATCAAGTTTCCACTGGGGTTAAAAAAGCTCACTGATCCACTTTGGCTTCACTGTTCTAGGAAAGCAGTTTTTTTTGCATTAATCAAAAATTTAATGAATGAGATTGGGGAAACTCTGCATTGAAAGTTCCCAAATGATTCTTGATTGTTCTCAGTGGAGTGGGAATAAAGCGTACAGTAAATACTTCAATATTTAACACAACAATCGCTGTAATAAAAACTACGATTCTGTTCAAAGCTGATTTACTGTATTATACAGCATTTTGTTCAGTCTCTATAAAGGTATGAAATGCCATTAAGAAGGTTTTTATGACTAAGTTTTTGTACTTTTACCTTCTTTTAACTTCTTTTGGTTTTTTTACAGCAATTGGCCTTGTCCTCACTACTTTCCTATGGCTATACCATTCTTTGATTGGACTTGCACTAGACTGCAATAAACTGCATTAATGTCAGGATTTATTGGTAAACCTTTTCCATTATTTTGGATTGTTAAATGTGGTTCCTATGGAAATACCTTGGAAGGGGATTACGTAATATAATACCCTATGTGAGTCACTTGTACAACTTCATTATTTTCAGTAATGTGCTGAAGTTATTGCAGCCATAAGTTACTGCAACTGGACTGTTTACTTAGCAAACACATGTAAGGTTGATGCTACATGTTTTTTCAAACATACTGTACAGTAGTTCTTCTTGAAGGTTTCAGCTCTGAAAAAGTAAGTATGAACAGCCTTTGTGCGATGTGAAAAGGGTAACACAAATGTTACCATAACCAACAATGCGAACAGCAACAACAGCAGCAAAATACCTGCACAATTCACATTCTTCATAAGACACTCAGATCGAAGTATTTAACAACTAAAATAAAAGAAGCTCCATCATACACACACAAAACAAAACGACAGAACACAATATGTATATTTATTATAGATGTTTCTGTTCAGCTTTAGCCAAAGGATAAAAAGTATCGGACTGATGCTGACTATAGAGCTGACAGCCTTTTGATTTATAAATTATTAAAAAAAACATGGCATTTGGAATTCCTGATTGTGTTTCCAAAATAAATGTTTTGTAATGCTCAAATTAAGTCTGTCATGTTTTTAAATATTATGTTTCAAGTTTTTTAGACCATCTTTATGAACACTGCCATGGAATCATGTCTTCTAAAGGATGGCGTGTCCTACAGTGCAGTATCCCCAGACACAGTACTGAAAGCGCCACCTACTGGTCCACCAGTACCACTTGCAGCAGGAACCTGGCCTTCCTCAGGTTTCCACTGATCTGATCAGCTCAGGATAGAAGGTGGTAATACTGCTGTCTGGTAATACATAATAATATATAGTCATTGCAAATCATGAACTGTAAATTTGATATACCGTATAACACACTGGAATTTTTTTCAGCATTGGAATTGGTTGTTTTATTCGATTCACTGTCCAGTTGAGTGTAGAGCATTTCTGCAGAAAGTATCTGAGAATATTTGTAAGATTTCATTTCCTCATGCTAACAATACAGGAAGGAGAAAATTCAGTGATTCTAACCACAAGATTTAAATGAACAATTGATGATAGCAGTAAAATGCAAATAACATCAAAATGTAGCATGTACAGTATGGCACAGTCAAAGCTACAAGGTCCTTTGGCAGAAGATATTTAAGATACTGAATTTGAACAACTACGTCTGTCTGATGATTTGACTTTACCCACTGTTCCATCAAAAACAATGAACAGCAAGTTCAGGTTTGGGAATACCACCCTTGATAATAGGGATGTGTGGGAATAGAACCGCTGATTGGACACAAAGATACAGTATGTTAGAGTTTGCAGGTTATATGGTTGTATATCCTACAGTACCTTATTTGTCTGCTGTTATTTGTATAATATAGTATTCATGCCTGATTTACAGCCTTGTGCTAAGATATTACTTGCACCATGTAATAATACCACGTTCATTAGAGATCATGCTGGACAGTAACCAGAAACAAACATGCAGCTGGTTATGAAACAGTGGTTACCTCAATCTTTCAATAAAAAGAAACATTAAATCATTAAAAGATGTTCTTTAAAATGGCACTCATCTTTGTGTGTTAATATTGAAAAACAAATTCATTTTTCAACAATAAACACAAGTATTATTTCTGTAGTTGAGAGGGCTTTTAATCTGTTACCGACACAAAGAAATATGATGCTTGTGAGATTAGTCATGGTTCAGGTGACTGAAGAGTAAGGTCTTGTGTTACCTGCAATACGCAATACAGTGACAGAAACTAATATTGTTGCTCATATGGCTTTGATTGAATCAGGACCAGCTGTGGCAAAAAAAATAGAACAGGTCACAACAGTTTACAATGAGTGGCCTATATTTTTGTGTTCAGTAAATATGGGCATTCAACATCTTGATTTCACATTATTTGAGAAAAGATCTGAGCTTTAAAAAGAGTCTTTGTTTTTTTTTTTCGGGTCATAATTTTGAAAATGTGTCAGAAGAAGGAAAAAAAAGTCAGACAAAACTCCTCAATTGATTTCACTTGTTTCTAATTGGTGTGATTTTATGTGGATGTCAAAACTATTCCCTGCTGTGTTAAGAGTGACTGTTTTGAAATACATGCTGGGCTCACTTGTTTTGTCTTACACTTAACTACTGTCTACACAATGAACTTTGCCCTAGCCCAGTAAGACCCCTGAGGACTTGACCACTGAAATGTAACCCTTGTGAGAGAGAGCTTCACATGACAATCTTTTAAATAAAACAAATGGTGCTTTATAAAAGAGTCCATGACTGCTACTCTTGGCTGTATCTCACATTTACTGTATATGAATCCCTAACTTTTCGGATACATATCATACATACAATTCTCCGAAATGCTCTCATTGTATTGCCCTTTTCTTTAAAAGAAAAGGACAAAGCAGACCTAAGCATTGTAATATTTCCATTAAAATAATTTCAAAATGAAAGACCACCCAGATTCATTTCATTGCCCTTTAACCCCTGTATTATTCTTTTGACAGCACTCCCAACCTTCCTGAGGGGAGGTTTTAGGGTAAACAAGTGTGTTGGTGGATTCAATACTAGCTTTACAGTGTCAGATCATTGTACGGATCTGGTAATCTGATAGTCATTGTTATTAAGCTCAGTCAGATTCTTTACTATCTATTCATAGAAATTCATAGAAAAACAGACAATATTATATGGGTACAAATATATGTGAAAGAATCAGATTTCATGTCCTCTGCTATGTGAGCCCAGAGGGATCCCCATATACAGTACATGGGTGATAGGCACATTCCAGACATACTAAACAAGCACAACACATGCAAATTATTATTAGAATACAATGCACAGTATTTTGTGCACTGAGTTAGCATTATGGAATTTGTAATTACTAGAATTCATTATTTAGACTGTGAGCGTGGACAACTTGTTTCATACACCTTGACCTGCACATTTTGACCATAGATTTCTGTATTAAAGCAGAAAAGGGCTATGCGCTCTTATAAGCAGACAAGGCCCGACCTTCATGGGGGAAATTAAGATACACAAAGGCTATTTGTGGTGTGTGGAAAATACAGCTCAGCAGATCCAAATGCAACCCTCCAGCTATACAAGTGGCCTATTTCTTCCTAACATGAGAAACTGTTCTAATGTGTGTGACCAACAAGCCTTTTTATTTGCTCATTATATACGGCCTTCAAATCCACGTTGTGTTTCCGATGAGTGACGGATAATTCATGACATTTTCAATGAATGACAAATAAATGGAAAATAATGAAATAATTGTTTCCAATTTGTTGTCAAGGATATGTTGGTGGTGAAAGTGGAGAGGGTCAGGTTAAGCAGGGCGTAGGCTGCTTGTGTAAGATGTTGTCGCAGGCCAACAGCAATTAGGCCAGCAGTTTCAGCTGCCCTAGCACTAGAGGTCGATTAGGCCTCTACTGTGTGTAAATAGGTTCACATGTGGTGCATTATTGATAAATTGGTTAAATGGAAAAGCTCTAAAAGTAAAACAAAAATTACATGGGTTTCATTGTGGTTCTGTGGCTAAGGATCTGTCCCTCTGGCTGGAAGGTTGCCAGTTCAAATCCCCTGGCTGCCAGAGGAATACTACTCTGTTGGGCCCCTGAGCAAGGCTCTTAACCATGTGTCTCATGGAGAGCAAGCTGGGGTATGTGAAAAGACACATTCCTACTACAAGAAATTGTATATGGCTAAAAAAAGTGATCGTATCTTATTTAGAATAGATTTGGTATATAAAGGGATTCTAGGAGATTGGGTAGGGTGGGTTTATGAATCCTGAAGAATATTAGTAAGAATAATATCTTCTTTTTCCTTTCTTTTTGGAGATGGTGATCATTCCAAATTGATGCCAAACATTAATTCAAGCTTATCATGAGATCACACTAATTTTGAAATATCTGGATTAGTAGAAAATGCTTTGTTGCAAGATATCTAAAAGTAATCAGTGTAAAGTTTCTTATGCTACATCTCATTAAAACCCCAAATTATTAAAGGTTTAAAATATTTTTCAGACAAGCCATTTGTTTCAATCCTTGGCTGCTAATTGATGCGCCTTATACTGTAAATCCAGAGCTATTTCAACACAGCCTCACATACTGATTCGGTAAACATTTTGCAATAATCTTTTCAGGAAGGTCCAGATGTTGGAGTGATATGGGTATTGTTAACAGACTAAAATGGAAAAAAGCAGTGAGTTCTGAAGTGGGTTTTGTGGGTAAGTGCTGTATTGAATCTGTTTTCAAGCATGTATTGATTTCAAGACCATATGTAAGCTTCTAAATCAATCCAAATCTAAGACTTCTTTCCTTCAGTGCTTCAGTGCTTTAGTGTTTTAATGTCCTATAAGCCAGTGAAGACCAGTCTCTGATCCAAAACTTCTGGTTTCTATGTCTTTAAATCATGCCATGGTTTAGTGGCTTGAAAAACAAATTTTCATTCTTACCAAATAAATATTGTACTGTAAATAACTGAAAGCAGACTTAAAACAAACATGAGGCTGTGGTGTTTGCAAGAATTAGAGCTGGCTACCTGTTTTGTAAATTTTCAAAGCTGTATGTTTTAAGTTAGAGAGGAACACAGTGATTTATTCTTTTTCATAATGTCATAACTTTTTGAAATTTTTTCGTGTCATTTAACTTGTGGTCATATTATATTTTGTTTTTCTCACACACCCTTTTTTGTTGTTGTGTGTGCACGGTAAAGTCATCAGACTGAGCAATACTGTGTTTTAATGTTAATTTAGTTTAATGTTACTTTTATTGTATCATTAAACAAATTAAGCAAAATATTCAGAAAATGGTTTCATATTTTCATATGCTACTGTATACATCATACTAGTATTTTTACCAGTATAGCTGTAGAAGAATTCGTTCGTCTTCCATGACCCCAAAGATGACTGATAAGAACAATATGGGATCCACACACTCTCAGACAGGTTGAGCAGGTGCTCTCCCAGGAGATATCTGGTCGTGTACTGTGCAATCTGGTTATTGCGAGTTATTATGACTTTGTGACATTCTTGCTTTGCTTCCTCATTCTAACATCTTTAGGTCTCAAGGAAATTGGCTCATTCCCAGATATTAACCCTCCTTTTGATTAGACAGGAGTCATAATCTTCCAGGAGTTTATATTCATGCTGCATTTCTTCAAGTTTGCTTTTACCATATGTTTGAAACTCCTCTTCTGTCCTTGTCTGACTTGTTTGCCTTGGCTGAGCTGGGAGAAGATAACCCTGTTTGGGAGCCTGTAGTGTGATATCTGGATGATATACAGTATCGCAACAGTGTTTATGTTGCCTGGTTTGGAGGGAGCACTGTTGTTGGTGTGTCTTGATACTGTATATAAAATCTTACCCAAAACTGCTTTGGTGGTATGACTGTAATTATTTTAAATGTTTCCTGTATAATGCTTATGTTTCCTCCGTAAGATAAGATGACTGTAGAGTGTGGTTTCATTTTTAATGTCAGAAGCCTGGATTTTTTAAATTAATACTAGCTTTCTGTAAATACTGTATAACTCCCCAGTTATGGCAAGTGCTCTACGTTTTCAGACACTCATTGTGAATCTGTATTGACCATTCTGTAGGACCTGACCCGGGTTCATTCTAAATTTAGACTTTGCAAAGAGACAAACACTATTTTTTTTTATCGGTTCTAATGCCCATTGCTCTAAAAACCCATTCATATTTAGTAATAAAAACTAACTTGATCTCTACTAGATCTCTACTATAAAACCTTTCTGAAAATTGTTTGAATTCAGGGCACCAGGGGAGGCTGAACTCTGTGTGGCTTCTTGGGTGTTCTCTGGAAAAAGGCTTTGACTTCTTGCATTCTCTACAATGCCAGGGTGTGTGCATTTAGATCTTACTGATGGAGAACTGCGGTCTCCAGACTGTTAAATGTAAGTCCCATCTTCTCATATGTCTCACAATTGTCTGGAGATCCATTTCTGTCAAGGATCATACTGTAGCATGACCATCATACTGGAGACTGGCTGAAGACGAGGTGGGTTTAGTTTGGACCAGATACATTAAGATTAAATAATTTGGCAATGAGGCAGCTGCACTCCATCAGGAATAAAATGGGGATCAGCAGGGATTATCTGTGATCAAATGAAGCATGGCTCTCAGAAATATTGAAAATAATTCAGGAAACGACGCCCCCTGGTTTGACTTGTCAGGACTTCAAAGGGCTCTGTAATGATTCCATCACTGAGGATGACTGCATTCATATCATGATGAAACCGAAGAAGCACAGTGACGACATCCAGACTTCAGGCGGATCTTCCGGTGTCTTAAGATCCATGGCTCTCTCATCTAGAATTTTATCTTTACTTTTATCCAGTCAGAGTGATGAGAAAGAACAATTATTGGTAACATTTTTTATCCTCTTTTTCGGATGGGGTGAGGAAAGTGGATCTTAAAAAAGGCAATTCAGTCATAGTTACAGCTGCACTTCTGACACAACCCAAGTGTTCAATGACCTTCCTGCAACAGCTGCCATGCCAGAACATTACTTCCAGCATCCAGCTCTTGAGAGATATCCTTAACCTGGTGACATTATAATTGACAGTCAGAAGAGTCGTAGAACTTTTATTACGGAAAACCCATTGCATGTCAGTTTCTACAAATATTTTGACAGAATGTTGCCTTGATCCAATGGCATGGAGACCAAACACAACTGGAAATCATGTCTTGCTGCAGCCTTTGTCCATCAAAGCAGCCATTGAGCTTTTCTGGACACTCGACTCAAAGCACTTTACAGGTAATGGGGATTCCCATCCGCCACCAGTATGTAGCCCCACCTGGATGATGCGACAGCAGCCATAGTGCACAGAACTCTCACCACACACCTGCTCTCAGTGGGGAGGAGAGCAAAGGGATGAAGCCAGTTCATAGATGGGGATTATTAGGAGGCCATGATTGGTAAAGGGAAATGGGAAATTTGGCCAGGACTGATACCCCTACTTTACAGGGTGACACCCCTACTCTTTTCTAGAAA
This sequence comes from Atractosteus spatula, assembly GCF_055471065.1. Lineage (NCBI taxonomy): Eukaryota > Metazoa > Chordata > Actinopteri > Semionotiformes > Lepisosteidae > Atractosteus > Atractosteus spatula. The sequence continues at coordinate 41,841,172 of NC_142717.1, read as the reverse complement.
CACTCTGGGATTTTTAATGACCACAGAGAGCCAGTACCTTTGTTTTACGTCTTCACTAGAACGATCTGAAGGACGGCATCTTTTTACAGTATAGTGTCCCCATCACCATACTGGGGCATTAGGACCTACACAGACCGAAGGGTGAGTGCTGCTTACTGGTCCCACTAACATCTCTTCCAGCAACAGCCTTAGCTTTTCCAGGAGGTCTCCCATCCAGGTACTGACCAGGTTCGCACCTGCTGAGCTTCTGTGGGCTGCCAGTGGTGAATGGCTGCTGGCAATGACACCCAAGATAAGACCAGTACTTCATTCCATTTTTCTTTTTTAACAGTTTTTTTAAACATTTACCAGCTGTTGCTTCAAGGGTCCCTAGTCATACTTTTTGTGGCAAGGAATGGAGCAGGGAATGGTAAAAACAGAACAGTGATTGCAGAGCATATTTAAAGCAAATCATTGTATTAAAAAGATCTCTCTTCATTGCCCCAAATAACAGTCACTGCAGACGTAATAACACAGAGAAAGGCACAAACAGCAGCACGTGTACACATGTGCCAGACTACAGATTTTAGCAGCTTATGGTTAGGGCTTTGGTCTTGATACTTTTACTTCTTACTAAGAGGCACTGCTGCTTGAGCCCCTTGAGCAAGGTACTTCATTCAGATAGGTCAAGAAAAATACCCCGCTCTCTAAATGTGTGCATATATAAGTCAGTTTGTATAAAAGCCTCAGCCAAATAAAATAATAATGACACACTGCAGGAAGAATGCTTCCACCAATGCTTACAAAGTAGCAAAATCAGATTTTAGTCATAGAACCCACACCAGCAAATCCAATTATCCAGAATAAGATTAGAGGTACAAAATCTGATTCGGAAACCTTGATGTTATGGCAGAATGGTAGGATTTCAAATCTAAATACCATATCATCTAAGTTCTAACAGGATTTGACGTACCACGTAAACTTTGGGAAGATAGAAATTCAACCATTGCTATTTAATGGCTGCATATACTGTACAGTATGGGATTTGTGATAAATCAAGATTTTAGTATTTTTTTTGTTTTTTTGTATCGCTTCATTGCATATATCAAACGACTCAAACCTGTGGGAACAAAGAGCTCCAGAAAGAATGATGTAAAGACCAGTATTTTTTATTCATCCTCACTTTAATGTCTTATATCTTTGTATATCGGAACTTAAAATTGTCTCCCCATTTATAACATACATATTTTGATGAGAAGGTTGTCTATAGGACATGTTAGCACAGGGAATAATCCTTTCACTTGAAAAGCTGTACATCTATGGAGAGTGTGTGGTGGGATAAATACTATTAGGGATTGAGAAGAAAGCCAACTGTATGTTCAGAGTAACCACTTTATTCAACATATGCATTGATAAAAGCACAAGACCCCTTCCTTAAGTTAAAATAACACTATATTTTTCCAGGTTACCACAGATTGCTGCAGTGCACTTGGAAAAAAATCTTGGAAGGAACCTTTGAAAGAGTGTATGTTTTGCCTCAGGTGCTTTTTGTCACCTTTGAAAGTGAACGTAATACTTAACAAGCACAACAGTCACTTTTAATTTACATTGATGACAGAAGAAAACTTAAGAAGTGTTTATCAAAAATGCTTCACTTAATGTCCCATTCTGTGGAATTACAAAATAATATTGTATGTACTATAAGGCATACACATAATATTTTATCCTAAATTTCAATGCTCAAACTGAAGACTTCAAAGAGTAAGGCAATTTACAGTAAATGACATTAAAAAGTAAAGAGAAAAAATGAACTATGTTGATTATACACAGTAATTATACAAACACTTGCTCTCTTCCCATACAGGGGTCTCTTTTTCCTGTTGTGAGCTCACTTTTTTAAAGAGAGATGTGAAAAATTATTCTCTTATTTGAGAAGCGCAAGAACAAATGGTTCTCTCCATCTTAGTTGAAGCTGTAGTATAGCCAACAGCCATATCACCCTGCAACTCACAGCTCACAGCCTACTGAAGCTCAGCAGGCGTGAGCCTGGTCAGGACCTGGATGGGAGACCTCCTGGGAAAAACTAAGGCTGCTGCTGGAAGAGGAGTTAGTGGGACCAGTAGGGGGTGCTCACCCTGTGGTCTATGGGTCCTGCTACCCCCATTTAGTGATGGGGAAACTATACTGTAAAAATGGTGCAGTCTTTTGGAAAACAGGTCCTGACTTTCTGTGGTCAAAGCCCAGGGCTTTTCTCAAAAAGAGTAGGGGTGTTACCCCAGTGTTCTGGCCAAATTACCAATCATGGCCTCTCTTCCTCTTCCTGGTTTTAAAGCCAATTAAATTAAAAAAAATAGAAATGAAATAAAAAGAACACTAAAATAATTCCAGAAGCACCTTCATGTAGTCAATCTGTATTTTAACAAATGGAAGTTTGAGGTGGATGATGTCAATTAAATCACTCTTTGTGAATTCTATAAATACTATCCGGAAAATATGATGACTGAACCTCTATTTGCACTCGCTTATCCTTCCTTCCTATCTCCACCTGTGCACCTTCCCTTTGGTCACTACTCTCCCTACATGGGGTTCCAGCTTCCTAGTCCTTCGACCAGATCAGCCCTCAGCCATGTGGGTTTTGCCAAATATCACTATGCATAAATACTCAATAAATAGCCTCAAACACATCTAATTCTTCAATGTTGTTATTCCTGGTGGACTCCACAATAACAGACATTTTATTGCAACCTCAGTACTTTTTTGAGTTTGTTAAAACCATAACATTACAGTGTTACATTTCTGTTCTGCACCTTTAGAAACTTTAAACAGGTTTTGGTCAAGCCTGAGCACAGGAGCTAAAATATATCTGAATCCTTTTAGCCTACAGGATGAGATCTTCAGTTTTCATCACTGACTATCAGATGTCAATCAGTAGACGTTTAGCATTACCACACCTATCAGAGATGCAATAAATAAAGCTGGGCTTCACTGAGATCTTAATTGAAGGAGGGCAAATGATCCATCCTGCTATCTGACAAGAGGAGGAAAGCATTTAAACCTATTTCAGTGTTCATTGTAATGCCAGTCTCTCAATAGCCAGGTGTAAGAGAAAGAGGAAAAAAAGAAGCAATTAAAGGAAGAAGGTGTCTGTAAATAGTCTATAAAAGCAGTAAGATTTGTAAAAGAACTTTTAACAATAATACTACTGTTTCATGATGCTAATTTCAATTGCATGAAACAACAGTCTTGGCTAAAACCCTTTTTAATGTGTTCCAGGTACAAACAGATATCCTCAAATAAAAGTGTGTGAAACTATTTTTTCAGTTGTTAAAAACTGAAAGGTGAAAATGTGATTTTATGAGAGGAAAAGGCATCTGTACAGTATATCGGAAGATCATAGGAACAACTGCATGGCATGCACTCTTAAAGGCTTTTTGACACACTGCACAGCAGCCCTGGTCAGTCTGTGAAAAGATATGTTTTACTGAAGGAGTAATACCATAATGATAATAGTGAAAGCTCCAGTAGGTGAATGAATCTCTAAGAAATGACTGTAAATCGCAAAATTGCATTTTCATTTAACCAAGATGAGTAATGACAGCCTTTAGATAAGCTCCTACAGGGAATAATAAAACAAACATTCTTTCTTTTTTTAATTCTCAATCCGTCCTTTGGGTAGATGAAGGAGTTAGCTTTGCTTTTCCCCAGTGTTAATGCTTGAATGGCATAGCTCTTCTTTCAAATAAAGAGCTCATTTGATGGGCCTGTGTACTTTTCATCCCCCAAGGAATGCTGTACCACCTTGGGAAAGGTGGCATCAGACACCTAAGAAACATAAGAGAACCTTTCATTCTATAATTTCTGCAGATTCCCAGCAAAAGACTGCAGTCCTACTGTATCAGAAGTGGCTGCATAATGTATTGATAAAAGGACATGAGAGGCTTTTTTATTTTTGTGTGCCTGCTCTACTTGCTGCCTGTTCAAATACCTGTATATACTGATTTCCATTCAGAAGCCAGGAGTGTTTTGTTTGTGTAGGAAATAGGGAGACTGCTACTATGGTTAAAATGTCTAAGATGGGAGAAAATGTCCATGAATCATTAATATCCAGGTCACAGAAATGTATATACTGTTTGGTAGAGTGACAAATCCAGTTCAAACCCAGCATGGAATATGCAACAAAACACGAGGCACTGCAAATGTGGCAAAAACTAAGGTTGCTGCTGGAAGAGGTGTTAGTGGGGCCAGCAGGGGGCGCTCACCCTGCGGTCCATGTGGTTCCTAATGCTCCAAGGTAGGGACACTATACTGTAAACAGGCGCCGTCCTTTCGGATGAGACGTAAAACCGAGGTCCTGACTCTCTGTGGTCATTAAGAATCCCAGGGCGTTTCTCGAAAAGAGTAGGGGTGTAACCCCGGCGTCCTGGCCAAATTTCCCATTGGTCCTTACTAATCATGGCCTCCCTAATAATCCCCCTCTATGAATTTGCTTCATTACTCTGCTCTCCTCCCCACTGATAGCTGATGTGTGGTGAGCATTCCGGCGCACTATGGGTGCCGTCGCATCATCCAGGTGGGGCTGCACACTGGTGGTGGTGGAGGGGAGCCCCATTACCTGTAAAGTGCTTTGAGTGGAGTGTCCAGAAAAGAGCTAGATAAGTGTAAGCAATTATTAATTATTATTATTATAAAATGTGGCAAACCCAAAGCAGCGCATCACCCAGTCAATACCCGTGCTACTGCCAAGCGTGTAGTGGCGGCCACATTATGTTATGGTGCTGCTTCTTAATAACAGGGACTTCCTATCGAGATTGACAGAAAACTGAATACAAATCTAAGAGAAAAAAGCTTTCTCCAGTCTTATCAAAACTGAAGCAAATTTTCCTCTATGGAAAATGAAAATGACCCAAGGTCAAAGCTACACTGGAAAGACTTCACAGAAAGAAAGTGAATGTCCTTGAGTGGCCTAGTCAAAGTTCTGGCTTCAGTCCGATAGACGAGCTGTGGCAAGCCTTGAACAGTGCTATACATCACCATACCCTAACCAGCTTGTCAGAGTTGTGCAGAAATGTGCACAGTCATGGTGTGAATAGCTGGTAGAGACCTATCCAGAAAGGTTCATGTACTGTATAATGGGTGACACCAAATTTGCTTCCGACAAGTATTGACTAAAGGGAGTGAATACTTTTGTGATCAACATATTTCAGTTCTTGTTTTTCCACAAGGTTTAATATCTCGAGCCTTTATGTATTGATTTCAAATATTTACTTTAAAAAGTGTGCACATTTGTCATTGTGCAAGGGTGCAAATCGCTGTTTAGTACATTATTATTCCCACAACACTCAATTAGGGAAGAACTTGGGACTCGACTGGCACTTTAATGATGCGATGAAAGCCAGAGCGACAATGAGCAAGAAAAGGTGATGAATTCCCTCTAAAGCACTGTGGACAGGAACTATCATTAGATCTCCACGTCTCCGTGATACAGACCTGTGCTGCAGAGGACATCCGGAATGAATTCTCCAAAGACAAGACTTCCAAAGAGATCTTCCAAAGAGAGCGCAAATCAACCTGCAAATTTCACAAACAGATCTCTGTGCTGTCTGTTACATGAAAGATCAAAGAGCTTGTCTTCTTTATTTGTATTTCTGTGTGATCAGAATGTGAATTATATAAACTAATATAGATATATAGTAGACACATTTCATACACTACTTATCCATTCATCCATTGTCTTACCACTTTATATAATACACTCTTATGGTAGAGCAAGAGCCTATCTGAGCCAGCAGTGGGCACAAGGCAGGATTCAACCTTTCCAGGATGTCAAGTAGTATAATCTAGAATTATGTTAAACTACAAAATATGATCACCTGTGAGGAATGTTCTTAATAACATCTTGCATAAATATACCACAATACCTACTGTATACTTATGGAAAAATATGGGGTTTTCACTATTTTAAAAAAGGCTAATTTCTAATATTGCATTTAAATGTAAATGTAAATGTAAATTCAAATGTCTGCAGATCCTATGTTCTGTTATTGAGAAAGGGTCGTATGAACAACTTTCAAGGACACTCATGCAAATTTATTCATAAATGAGATGTGTCGCTTGTTACAGGAAGGGGGTTCCTCCTCTGCACAGAGATCAGAAGACCCTTCTAGAACCTAAAAGGCAACATTCCTATGTTTATCTCAATGTATTCAGAACTCTGTGCTCTTTTGACCGAATTCTGGTACTATGCATGGAGAATCACACTTCTTTCAGCTATTATTTAGAACTGTTTGGGTTTGTTGAGAATCACCTTGTATTTCTAATTCTGGAAAGCAAATTACTCTAGCTTCCATTCAGTAATCATGGAATTGGATTTCCTTTATGCCAAATGCCAAGCACCAGAAAGCTAATACCATATTGAATCAACATTGCCATAGCAACAGAACTCCAGAAATAGATGACTCTAGTCCAAAGAATTCCTACAGTAATAAATGAAGGATTAACCTTTACTAAATGCTGTTAACCCACACTGCTTTTAGCAATAAAGAATTTTCCTATCTAGCCACAAAATCTGTAAAAAGATACAATCAATATTGAGTAAAAGAGGATTGTTTTTCATGCTAAGAGCTTTGTATTTAGGGATTATTTTTTAGAGTTGGTAACTTTTAGGTTGTGTATACTGTATATGTACCCCACAATTTATTGATATTTGCTATGAAAAGCAAAAAAAGTTAATAGCCTGCACTATACTGTATCTCTAGGCAGAGCTCAGATCCAATTCTTACCAGGTACAGCCAATTAAGAGGTTGAGAAGACCTTAGACAGGGTAATCCCACAGCTGTACACATTGTGTCTGCAGGAAAGTGACTTAATCAGAGCAGCTGTCTGAATTAGGTAGTCACTGACTCTTTATATTTCAAGAAGTGGTGCCAGAGGAGATAACACAGATCTTGTGCCAATCAGAAAACACTGTAGAAGAGAAGATCACTGTATTGGTCATATAAAATTTCTTGTATGAAGAATTTGCCTTTTCACATACCCCAACTTGCTCTCCATGAGACACACAGACAGAGAGAGAGCCTGGGGTCAGAGTGCAGGGTCAGCCATTGTACAGCACCCCTGGAGCAGTTGGGGTTAAGGGCCTTGCTCAGGGGCCCAAACGGAGTAGGATTCCTCTGCTGGCCACAGGATACGAACCGGCAGCCTTCCAGCAACAGGCGCAGATCATGAGCTACAGAGCCACTGCACCACCGGCACCACAAGCTTGTGTGAGGCTAGAGATACAGAGGCACGTGACAATTATAACTTTTTTTTTTATTTTAACATTATTTTTTCTTTGCCACATAGCGTAGTCAAGGGGTCATAGTGTGTAGGCCTTTTCTTGCTCTAGTAAAATCTGTATTTATCTATTTATATAGTTTTTTTTCTTTTATATAAACCAATCAATTAGGAATTGACAATGAATTATTATGTTTTAGGCATTATGACCTCTATTCTATGTTTTGGAAGTGAGGACGATGCACAATTTTCTATGAAAAATTCCTGTGTCGCAAAAGCTAAAGTGCCCATGCAAAACCCACAAATCAACAACATTGACAACACTGCCACAGGGGTTGTGAAGATCACCCACTTCCAGAGGCACTTTCTCAGTTGTGTGCCACTGCTTCAGCAATCTGGAAAAGATGACTAATCACTTATGCTACTGATGTCTGGACCACAGGGCTCATCTGCACTCTGAACAAAAACCTTTACTGGCTGAGCAACGCAGGAATATAGCTTTACTCTTTCACTCGAAACATCGACATTATCTGAATCTGAATCTGTCACCAACAGACCCCAGCAATCTGTAGTTCTCAGCACAGGTGGGCAATCTACAATCTGTGAAGAATTGCATTTGTGAACCTCCAGAAGCCTCAGGAGCTACAGTACATCCTCAGCACTAGATTTAACAAAGAACTGCAGAACCACAGGCATCCTTAATGGGTTTAAGTTTCCTTTATGCGTGAATCAGTTTTGCATTGGAAAAATGAAAATTTTATTTTGGAAAAGGGCCACTTTGGGGCTCTTAAGCCAGAGGGTGGTGACCACTATATTATCTCCCTGAGCCACTACTCCACCTTGTGTTTTGAAGAGGAAAGATAGATCTCAGTGTGACACCAACACGAGACAGCTTCCCATTACACACCTCCTTTGTAAATGCACTAAGGATGTCTTACATGTGGTAGCAAGTCTACTCCCACAGTACTAAGTTCAGTCTTTTGCCAGACAGCAAGGGTACTCGTCATTACAGTCCTCTGCAGATATATGATGAAAGAAAACTGTATTGCCAGATGTCCTCGGCAAACCTCCATAATGTAAATTAGAGCCGTCCTTAAGAATGTGGAACACTACTACTGTATAATTTGTGTCACAGCTGCACACAAACAGTAGGGCCTAATTCAGCTTTCATCACCATCTTAAAAAAATTGCAACTTTTTTAATCTTAAACATTAAGGAGGTGGGTTGCATTTGTCAGTTGAAGCTATGGATACATTTAAACTTGTTTGTGTTAACTTTGTTGTATGTTACAGTGAACACAAACATTTGCGCACAATCTTGCTCTTATACAATAGTTTTTTTGTCGGTTTTTGAGACCCAAATACTGGCAAAGCTTTTAATTTACATCTTAAGTATTCCACTGTAGGCATTTTCTATTAAAAACTTTGTTGGCAAACAAAGTAAACAACCAGTCTTGTTAGCCTGGAAATCATTTCTCTAAATTTTCACAAACTGAGCTCTCTGTGTCTCATGGTGTTTCTTTCACCTCACAGTGACCTCACAGACTTTTTAAAAGGCAGAAACACCTGGTCTGAGCTCTTTCTGCCTTTGTTAGGGCAGATAGAAACAATGCTTTACAAGTGTAGGGGAGTAGGACCATGACCCAGTGATTAAATTCATAAGTAGTTCCAGTTGTAATTTCAAAGTCAACTGCAGATTCAATTTGTGAAGAGTGGAGGGTAGATACAGAATAACATACTTAATCTGACATAAAACGAGAGAACTACTGTAATTCCTCCTTTCTTTCAGCAACAGATCACACAGTTTGAAAAGGAAGCTAATTATGTTTAAATTTGAATTTCTTTCAGTTTTTAGGACACATACAAATTAAACAGATGACTCTTGTTTTAAGCAAATTAAATTAAATTAAATTAAAATGCACCATGAAGTTTTCATCAGCAGGTTTTAATAGGTTTTTGCAGATCACAACATGACAATATTATGAATCTGAACTTTTCTATTACAGTAAGAATGGTAAAATCACAAACAGATCGAGTCAATACCACTGAAAATATGTAAACAGATCAACGGAAAAGTAATGTGTGGATTTCTTAAAATACTAAAGCTGCAGCATGAGAAAGTGTTAAAAACGAAGCCTGTAAATTTAAAGTCACTCTATGCTGCATGTCAAACATTTAATTTTTGTGCCAAAAAATTAATAGCACATGTTTGGTATGAATAACAGCAGCAGGGTAAAGTCACAGTATTTATAAGCCATTGTCTTTTAATTCCTATGAAATCCCTATCTGACTGACAGTGCTATTCAGAGAAAAGTACAAGAATGATCCCTTCAGACAGCTCTGTAGACACAATCTCAAAGGGAAAAGGAAACAGATAGAGGACATTTAGGAGTTCAAATGTAAGCTAGTTCAGATACCATGGGACAATCTTTGCATATTTTAAGTACTATTACCTCTCCAAAGTACACATCAAAATGCGCAACTTAAAAGCTGTCACTTTCAGTTACCTCTAAAAGGAAAAACAAAAAATACCTTAGATTTTTTACACATCAATCTCAGACTCCATGCAAAGCTAATCTTGTGGTGGGAGACACGCCAGGAGTGGAATTTTTTCTATTCCATTGTGTTCCACACAATTGGTCTAAGCCTAATGTTTAAACCCGTAAAGACATTATCATTGTGGGATTCAAAGAGAATTATAGCACAGTAGTTATCAAGGTACATCATATTCCATTTGTTCATCTTTGAAATTCCTTGTTTTACTCGGAAACCAGGGTTAGATGAAGTGCTATCAGGCACTCCCTGCATGTCAGGATCTCAAGCGATAATCCCCATATTCCAAAATAGTGACCCACCGTGAGAAACAGCGGTTCGAAGCAGTATTAAACCGAAACATTGGTTGGGCCAATGGATGGATTGCAGATGGAAATAGACCTGGTTTTACACTCCCTATATTTGTATGTTAATCAATTTCGGTTTTGTGAGCCTTATATGTTATATATATATTTCCCTTTCTCTTTGTCCCCTGACACAAATCTGTGAACACACTCAGGGCTTGCCAACAGAAAACACTTCACCACAGGCACAAGGTATTTTTGTGATGCTTAGAAATAATAACGTACAGTAGTTGCTACGGTCAGGAAACTGAATGTTTAATCCAACATTAAAAATAAAAATTGAAAAGAAGAAAAAAATTTTTAAGAAGAAATGGCTTTTTTTAAACAATGGTGATTATTACCTTCTGAATTAACATTTCAGAAAAGAATCTTGGCAATTGAGCACATTCCTACTAAGTAGTGAATCAAGTTTATGCTTTTCCACTTGGAACAAATGCTTCAGGTTATTTACTACGTATACACTGTTCACATGTTGTGAAAACATGTCCTCTTATTTTTCTAAAATTGTACTGGAATAAATAGGCCTTTTTATTTATTGGCATTAGTAGTGCAAAAATATTAAAACCTACTCATCAGGGGCTTACTTTGTCTCCTTGCTTCTTATTAATAAAAATACAAGGGAACAAGATATTTAAATCTGATTGACTTAAATAGCTCTGCCTTTCAATCCCTATTCTTTATACTATATGTGCAATACTCCTGAATTATATCAAGTGTCCTTTAAGTCCATTTCACCGTTAAACAAACACCAAACACAGTTCTTATCTCATTGGGATCCTACTTTTTGTAATTCTGGGGTGGGACAGAGTCAAAGGAAAATAAATTCAGGTCTCTGGCCCATTTGTCTAGTAAGGATTTTAATATGATTCCTTAGGCTCTCAACCCTAGACAATAATTCTAATTTCTTCTTTTTTTTTTAACTGCAAATGTGGAAGAGAAAGGCACAATGTAACTATTACAGCACTCTTGGGTAAGCTGAAACCTTCAGATAGGCTTTAGAATTTTTCATACCAATTCCAAGGAAGTTAAGAATTATGACTTTGACTCAGGACAACGAGGCTGACATAGAATCCCCTTTAATGATATCCTGTAACCCGAGCTTGAGCGGACACTGACAGCTGTTCTTAGAGCCCAAATGAACCGTGCCCATTTACAGATCATTGCCTAAGAGAACCTAATACTGGTCTGCTCAGGCAAGCCCTGACACTGGTGGAAATAACTTGCACAGTATTAAATAACAGAGGATCTGTTATCATGAGATTACCTGTCTGTGAAATACCTATTTATCTTTATTATTGAGTGCTTTCCTTCTCACAGGCAAGACACGGGGGGGGGGGGGGATTGTCAACCACAGAGCTCCACCTGGTAATTTAACGTTTTAAAAGCTTCCTAAACAATCCCAAGGAAACAAAAAAAGGGAAAGAAGGTGGTCATAATATTCAAAGAGCTTACTGTTAACACCACCGGCCCCCTTCTCCCTGCACCGCCCTTTATTGGAATGTGCTTCATAAAGAAAATAAACATCTAATGGAGGAGAACACAAACAGCGGCAATGGCACAGAGGAGCCAAGCATGTTAGCCTGCAAAAGGGGCACCGGCAGCTGGGGGCATCCATCTGACAGAAGCTGTCTCTGTCTGACCACCGAATACAGAAGACTTTGAGTTCTGAAAGACGCAACTTCGTAGTGGAGCTGACCTTGTGCCAGTAAACACAGCAGGGAAAGGTGCAAGGATCTAGGTACAAGCACGGGGTAAAGAGGTGTGGTGAAGGGCCAGGTACAGTACAGTACCTGGGTGGCAGAAATCGAACTGCTCTGTAAAAACCAGACCTGTTAATTTTTTTAAATAGAGAGAGTGAAACGAGCGGTTACTTATGTTCAACCTTCCTGAGTCATAAATCCCAGGAAGTGGGATAAGAGAGACAGGATATGACTTCTCTTCGTTCTATCCTTAAGACTCATTTAAAGCAGCCGATTAAAGTTACTTAGGAAATTAATACAGAATCAATTACCAGCTAGTAATCTCTTAGTTTTTTTCATATTGTGGTTTACACGCAATCCCAGACATTTATTGTAATTATATACACACACTACAAAGGCAGTTTTGTGCTGTTTTTTTAAAGGACTGCTATTGTTAGCACTCTAAGTAAGTGTATAGTTTTTCTTTGGATTATGCAAGGTTGCCAGTTTGGTTTAAGCACAGAACGGAATGAAAACGTTTGCATCCACTTATCAGTCTCATTGCTGCTCTCCAGGCAGCTAGGATAGGAGCTGCTTAATCAGAAAACGGTTGTCCTGATCAGGCTGATGTTAAACGAATTTCATAATTTCCTTTTTGCCTTTTCCTTCTAGCTGCAATGTGTGAAAAGAATTTTAGCTAAGCAACAGTGTAAAGTAGAGGTGAGAGCTCTGCACCTGTAAATGAAAGTTGTGGGTTCTGCTCCTACTGTAAGTATGACACTACTATAAAACATCTATCTGCAAATGTAAATGTAAATTTCCATGAATAAAGACATCAGCCAAATAGTAACAACTAGCATAATAATACTATATATGTACTAAATTGCTTGGAAAAGGGCAGCATGGTGACTCAGTGGTTAGTATTGCTGCCTCATACAGCTGGGGCCTGGGTTAAATTCCAGCAGCGCTACCTGTGTGGAGTCTGCATGTTCTCCCCATGTTTGTGTGACTTTCCTTCCTCCCTTGATTGGATTAAGCAGATGGCAAATGAATGGATGGGTGGATGCTTGGGGAAAAAGGAAACCCTTAAACTGTAAGCAGAACTTTGCTTTTTCAAAACCTGCTATCATCCTGCCAAATCCTTGTGGTTCAGAACTCACACAAAAACATCATTTGCATCTTTTTTTGCTGATTAATCAGCACGTCAGCCTGGGTTCTTCCTTCTGCAAACTGAGAAAGCTCCTTAAGAATGACACAAAGGTCCTGTTGCGGAACATTTGAAAAACAAGTAGAATGTGTGAATATTTTTAAAGCCCCCCAACACTCCCAAAAAAGGGTTAGAAAGAACTGTAGGATCCCCTTGTGTAGAACTTCGTTAACGTTCTCCAGTGCTACTAAGGTGTAAAGGTTTTAATTAAGTGGGCTAATCAGAACCTCATATTTTCACAAGGCCAATGTGAGTTCTTTTTTATCAGAATTCAAGTTATTTCATATTTTTGTAATCAAAATCAGAAAATACCAGCATAAACCGTATCAATTTCATCAACAGTTTCAACAATGAAAGTAAAAGGAAATGCCATTGTTTCTTTTTCTTCCTTCTTCTGTTTTGCATTATTTTGGCGACAGGAACAGACAGTATAAAAACAGAACATTGATCCCTGTAGACTCCATTTATTATTTGTGATGGGAAATGGGAATTCAGCTGCTGTTGCTCTCTTTAATAGTTGCTGAATAATCAATAATGATGAACTTTTAATACCTATATTCCTGAAATATAGAATATCCTAAATGTGGAGTATATATAGTAGCACTCATTGTTTTACTAGAATAGCAAGAAAAACACCTGTCCTGTTTTTTTTTTCAGTTTTATTGTTTCAGTTGGCTACAACAGAATGAAAATATGATATTTTTTGCTAGACTGAACTCCTGTGCTCTGAAGCACAAACAGCATACTTTAAAAAACCCAACAGGAAAAAAAAAAACCCATAGAAACCCAAGAGACTTTCAATAATGAGCCTGAGATAGCAACATTGAATTCTGATGCATTTCAAATTTGACTGCAGACTTTACCTGGACATACCTGAACTGTTAATATCTGAGACATGATTAATGATTTATTATCTATAAAATGATTCTTAAACAAAAAAAAGAAAAGAGAAATCAGTCTTACAGCTGACACTAAATTCTAGGTGAAATGCATTGGATTCATAAACAGACTGCCTTTCCAAAAAAGAATGCCTGGCACCTTATTAAGTTTCTACTGCAGATACAGTAATATGTATATGCAGGGAATATTTATGAGGCAGCAGGCTCATCTAAGACGTCTGCTGTTGCCTCAGGGAACGTCATTTTATTGACAGGGATTTAAAGCACTGTCTAATACCATATGGCCTGTTGTCATTCATGTCTAAAAGATTTCTATCCAGTTTATATAAAACCCTTCCCACAAGTCCTTACGATTTAATTCACATAAACTCAACAAATACCATTATACCATATGCTTGTAAGTGCCCACTGCTAATGTGATATATTGTTAAAATTTTAATTTTTTTTCAGTGCCATGAACATGAATCGGACACCTGCTTCGGCTAGGAGCTCTAAATAGTTTATTAACAACGATGAAAACAGCTTCAGTCTTCTGCAAGAAAATCCTGCAATGGAAAATCTTTCATCATCTCTCGTATTTTCAATCAGAAGAATGTAAAACAATTATTATGAAAGTACAGGTTAAAAAGAGAGAAAGTGTGTTAACATTATAATGTAAAAAAAATGGAAAAAGCCTGTTGTGAGTCACTGATCTAATCAAAAACTCAACATCTGTTTGTTTTAAAAAATCATGTTAGCCTAAGAAAACAACTAACTGTACAGTCACTGCAGGCACAGTTGTCTCCCTGCATAAATCAAGGTTTAACTGGGCAGGGAGAGCATGTTAACATTGTTACATAGACATGGAGGATGCAACAGTTGCATTCCAATGCAGAAAGTCAAGCAACAACAGATTTATGACCTCTAGGAATTACCCTTTAACTCTTTATTTAGCTTCCATGCAACTTTAGTGTATTTACGCACAGAACAGATTAGAATAAATTAATAACTTTCATTCTTCTATTCTTCTAATAGCTACCCAAGACCGGTGGTACCCTGTGCACAAACTGGGGTGATGCAGTTACTGGAGTACTACAGGGGTCTGTATTAGGTCCTTTACTCGTTCTAATTCATATCAATGACCTATTCTGGTATATTTAATAAACCTAATGAAGCTTGAGCATGAAACTAAGATATGTCAATACTGCAGAAACTGCAAAGGGAATTTAATCATGATTTAGCCTAAATTCAAGACTGGCAAAAACCCGGCAGATTTTCTGGTGGTTGTCTTAATGCACTAATAAGACTTCACTTAGAATATTGTGTTTCATTTCAATCACCAAGTTACAAAAAAGGTTTTTCTGATCTGCAGTCAATCCAGAGAATCCAGAGAAAAGCAACATTCCCAGTTTCTAAGGAATTAAGAATGCACTACTGTGAAAACTTTAAAACAACTAAACATGTTTAGTTTAAAGAAGACTGTGAGGGAACGGAAACGAAATAATAAAAACCCTTAGAGACATTGAAAAAGTCAATTTAATGGACATTTTCAGAATCAACAGTGCAACACAAACCTGAGGACACGAGTAGTTTGCAGCTCAAGGGTATTGCATATAAAACTGAGAACCAGACACTTTTGTCAGCTCAAAGGTTTTGGGAGCTGGGATCAAGCTACCTAGTCATGTAGTTGAAGAAGATAACTAAGCTTCTTTCAAGGAATGAGATCCTTAGAGCAATTAGCAACTAAAACCTAACAGTCTAGATGCCTTTAATGGACTCTGTTTGCAAGTGTTCTTTTCAGTGCCTTATCCTGCGAGTTGTACCTTTAGCCCCACCAAACACCAAGGCAATGGGTGGCTAAAAAGCTGGCATACATGTTTGTATTGTTAAATCAAATTAAATCAAATATTTCTAGAAATTAATCAAATATCTATATAATTTAATCAAATGTATATTGAAAGGAAACTGGGGACAGCTTGGTGGCATGGCCCTGGGTTCAGTTCCACAGTGGAGCACCTTCAGTTTTTCCTGTGTGCACAGTGGGTTTTATCCAGGTGCTGTATGTTTTTTTTCCTACATGCAAAGACATGCTGGCTAAGATCATTGGTGTTCCTAAACTGTGTTTGAGTGTGCACCCTGTGATGGACTGGCATCCTGGGCAGAGTGTAGTCTGGCCTTAAAAAATACCAGCGTGCTGATATACTGTGTAGTCCCCAGTGAATAAAACCAGAAACAAAATATTATCTTTCAATAACATCTAAAATGACAAATCACACCAGTGTACTGTACATTTATTTGTTCACACTAAAGTTTTCTGATTGCCCATTTGACCGGTTTTGCAATACTTCACTGGGGAACCAGGGAGGACTAACGTTCAAAATAAAGAAGTAAGAAAAAGTTGGTTCCATTCCTTTGCTGCCACCAAGGCATGTGGGGTTCAACTGCTCACCTGACCTCTAAAGGGAGGAGGTCCGGGCCGCTGAATTGTTCCACCCTACTCCCACCTCGCCACTTGTACTCCACCTGATATTTGCTATCACACGTTTCACCATATAAAACATTAAAGGTCCTTTAAAAAAATCCTTCAGCTTCCCTGACTTGTGAGGGATTATTAACATCAAAGTCTATAGAAATGTCAAACCTGCTATCTTTGGAAATGCCAGAAGCCTTTGCATATCCCTGCCACACTAGCCAACAAACCCCCAGCAGAGCGAGGCGATTACTACTTCAGTGGTGAGAGGATGGCTTTTGATCTCTTAACATATTGGAAATTACTTAAAGGTAAAGCTGTCCACCAGCTGAGGCACAAAAATAGATTACATCACACCCTGCCAGAAAGTCCCTGTTAAGTCCTGTACTTCAAGGCTTTTCATAATTTGATATTAATTTGGCTAATGGGATTATGCAAATGTTTTCATGTGATTTACTGAACGGAAGTCATCCCCCCTTTTTTGCGTATTAGAATATAAAGTGAAGAATATTAATATCGCACCCTCAAACAAAGCAGTCAGCGCACACATTCATATTTATCACTAACTCCTATTACAATGGCAGAAAGATGTTTTCGAAACAATTCTGTTCTGCCTTAACTTTAGCAATCTGAAAAGTGAGTTTTAAAATGGACGCCATATCCTCGCCTTCTTTTAGCAGCCTTCAGTACATCTTGCATCAATAAAACAGTTGTTATGAGGAGAAAAAATATGAGCTCACCTGCTTTATCCCTTTGCCCTGATTTAATAAGAGATCTCAAAGTCCTTTGCTTAAATGTAAGAGGTTGCTAAGGCTCTAAGAACTGCACAACAGTGAGGAATCTCATTTCAAACTGGCAATCACAGCAAACAGGGACAAGAAGATACAGAGGTTGCTGTAAAATATAAAAAATAACCAATCAATATAATTGTTTTCTTTTTCTAAAAATAAGAATAAAGGAGCTATTTTCAATCAACATTAAGTTAAAATTGAATCATTCTTTTTAACTGACATACACCAGTCTATGGCTGGTCAGTCTTTCACAAAACAAACAAGTCATTCAATCCAGCTGCAGCTCCGTCATCTTCGCCTTTGCGAATCATTATTAGATATGGTATAAATGCTCCTAGCCTCAAGTTCGGGACGTTCATCTGTTCATAGTTTCAACTACTCTCATGGTCAGCTGCTGCAAGGGAAATGATGGCTGAGTAATTTTGAAAATTGCGCAATTACACAAATATGCCAGGTTTGTTTTATTTTTTTTTTATGCCAGCAGTGGTACTCAAAGGATTTGGGGGAACCTACCTTCAGTGGCAACAGATAAGGGGTATGCCATTCCACATCCCTTGTATTTATTAATTATTCCAAAAATCTGCTGTTCATCATGGCAGCATTTGCTTTTGCAAAAGAACAATCTCAAATGTCACACAGTAAAATGTTATGTCAATATTTTACAAAAGATTAACAATGTATGCATTAAAGAAAAAAACTTACAGTACATTCACCACTAAACATATTGAACTTGAACCGTACAAATAAATGACAACAAATTATGATAAAACTAGAATTTAAAATGCGTTATAAATAACATATTCACACAGCTCTGAGGTCATATTGCAGTGGTGATTAGTGAGATTGTCTTTTTTAACAGCTGAAGAACATCTTTCTGAAATGTTCAGACACAAAAGTTTAATCATTTAAACCTTGTGTACAACATTATAACTTCCTTTCCTTTACCCTGGGCTTATCTGTTTACCTCTCTAGCGTGAACACACAGACAGATCCACAGTCTTAGATTTAATGGCTACATCATCGCTTCCCCTAAATCTGAACCTTTTGATATTATGAGAACTTCTCATTTACTTAAGCCAGAGAAGAAGTAATTAAAAAAAAATTGCAATATGCAATTTCTTGCAATTTCTATAGAACTACATACTGTAAGTCTGTTAATACTGTTCATATTCTAGAACACAACTCAATTACTTCTCTGACTGCTGGTCAGGGACAACCACTTGCGCACACTGTAGAGAAATGAGCTGTGTGTCCTTCATCGACATCCTAATGTCTGAATACAAAACACTGTCGGACAGGTTATTGTTGTGTAAACAGTTAGGTTAACTGTTATTGAGAATTGTATGTTCTGTGTACATGTCATGGTCCATAAGTCCAGATCTCCTCTGTCTGTTTCCCATTTATGTTTTATAGGGGTACCTCTTATTGGGTTCCTCTATCTATTTTCTGAGTGTATTTATTTGTGCAGTGGCATCCTGGAGTTACCCTGCATGTTGACTGCCTGAAAGGTATTGGCTTGTGCATTGTTCGCTCCATAAAGAGCACCGAATCCATTTCCTGCTCTGCTCATCTGCTTGGAACCCTGCCCAGCGCTTGCAAATGCTACAATATTGAACAGGGATTTTCAGACGTGAAAAACAGCTTCTCCTCATACTGTACATAGGCTTATGGCTGTGCTGGATGAAGCATGTATTCTTTCTCCACCATTGGAGGCTACACAAAGATCAGGCTAGATAAAGATAAGGGAGATTACATAGTAATGTTTTTCCAATAATGAGTGACCTCATAATAGAATAATAGAAAGTGTAACCAGTAAGTGTACAGGCTTGTATACATTTAAATCCTTTAATCTTCCCTTCTATTGTATTCTCATAGATACAGTATGACTGCAATATTTCTGCTGCGTGAAAATATTGAATTCTGTTTTCCCTATAAATCTATCCAGACAATTCATTTTTTATTTTTCCATAGTATACCCCTATGGCCTATAGTCTTCAGAATATGGAAAATGTGAGACAAATAGAATGCTTCTAAAATAAATGAAAGACTAAATTAAGTGAGGTGGCGTGGTGGCACAGTGGCAGGTATTTCTGCTTTGCAGAAGTGTCCAATTCTGGGCCTGGGGTGATACTGTATCAACATGAAGTTTGTATGTTCTCTCTATATTTTTGTGGGTTTCCTACAGGTGTTACTATTTCATAACTGAAAAATAGAAGCGTTTCTGTGTAAAGTAAAAAATACCGTATGTAATTCCATTAAATACTACCAAACAAGATGCATGGTATAAATGGCTTACCTCCATTTATAACCTTTGTTATGTTCTTAAAAAAGTATGAAGTTATTGATGAAACTTTTAGCAGTTAATTCTAGGCATTTATATGTGATTTAATTTTCCCTTTATCTAAAATTATGTATAAATATTGTGTTGAAAAAATAATCAAGAACTATGAACAGAAAAGAAATTTAAAAAGATTTTAAAAGTGATATTGCAGGACATAACATTTTGTATTTAAAAAGGGGTTTACCAGGTAGCTTCACTTTTGATTTCAAGCTACTGTATGTGTGTGGATGCAAGTTTTAAAATAGAAACTCAGATTTGAACATATGGAAAAAATTGAAATGCTGCACAACCATAATTGGAACACTGCTAATGGGTGATTTAACAGACAGAGAATCACGTTAAATAGGCTATTTCTCACACATTATCTGTTAATTACTGTATGTGTAACTCCCTGGGGGTTTTCTAACCTGTGTCCAAATCATGTCAGCTGTCTCCTCTCAATCTGACTCCTCCTCTGGAGACTACACCTGGAGTATTGTGATTAATTACAGCATAAACTGGCCCCTGTTTCTTCAGGAGTCAAGATCTTCATTTTGTCTTCCGGTAACCTTTTCTGCAGCATGGTCAAACAGACATGCTTTGCTCCCACAGAAGCCTGTGTTGCAAAATGTACAGTACTAAGGAAAGAGTTTTTATACACATCGATGTACTGTAGTTGGTTTATTTGTTCTATATACAGTATGTGGCACCGAACAATACCAAAGGCAGACTGAGCTATCATTTCTAATAAGCAATCATTAGGGTGATTTTAAATGAGAGCAATCTTACACCTGAACCAAACATTTTAAATAAACAAAGGCGGTGTTTACATGGATGTGTCACTAGATGCAGCACTTGTTGGTTTCAGGAATGCTTTGGGATATTTTTAGTATAGTTCTGTTTAGTTACCGTAAGTTCGTTTTTAGGCAGAGAAAGGGTACACACCAAAATACTCAATAATATATGAGGTGGCATTTTTAAATGTGTGTGTGATGTGAAGTTTGACTGTATCATGAAACATGTTTCATAAGTTGCTAGTGTAGTGGTCACATGTTATGGGGGTGCTATATTTCGTGCACCCCTGTTGCTGGGGGTGTTTGCATGGGTGACCAAGTAATTATAGAGCAGTAAGTCTTATTTCTATTAGGCTATATATGGGGATATGGAAAAAATATTTAGAACTAAACTCAAGTATGTACAGTAGATGAGTTTCTTTTAAAAGTTTAATTCTAAAACTGTAGGTAGTCATATTTATGCATGTGTTTGAATTGGTAACTGACTGATTGATAGAAAGCAGAATACACATAAAGGGTGAATGCTTATACCAGAGTAATTTACAGTAATTAGTGATGCACCAAAGGGATCTATAGTAGGAGAGCCCCTCTTCCTAATTTACCGTATATCAATGTTCCAGATTCTGGTAAAGTTAGAAAACTAGAAGAAGAGACATTGTAGAAGCTGCAAAGTAAATTAAAAAACATTCTTAAGACAAGGAAATGACTTTGGTGTTTGTGTTAACATTTATATTAGATGGTTATATCATGTAGACCCTAGACAACACAGGATCTGTATGGTACGTACTGTATAATACTTGGGGTATGGACTGGTATAATAACTTGGTATTCGTTCTACGCTTTGTAGCTTTAAGGAATGGCCCACACTAATTATTACATGTCTCTTAAAGAGAGAGGTAAATGCATGTGATATGTGTGTTATAGCTCGTAATGTGGCAGCGATTTTCATGAGCATGTAAATCCCATTAATAACAGCTCATTAATGTAGAATTTGCACTTGCTTTATTCTTCAGATGAAATTGGATTCATATTTAAAGTGTTTTTAATGGATGATTTTTTGCGCATTCAGATCAACCTATTATATTTTTGATATTTTTCACCTGCATTCTTCATTTTCTGCTCACAGTTTCAGGCCTGGGCTATACCAGAGCGTTTTGAAACGCGAAACCAGTTTTTAAACCCAGCTACTTGTCTTAAGTCGCCTGAGTTAATTTTGTTTTGATACAAAACATACAAAATACAGACAAAACCAAGTACAATACACCACTACAGGGCAGAGTGGGCAGCATGCTTTCAACAGTAACACCAAGCATTGTTTCTTTATGACATCATTCAGCTGATTTTCTTTTGAAACAGTACATTCAATTTTTTTAGAGGAAAAAAATCACAGGCAAAAAGGAAACCGACAAAATGCAGGATAAATTTCAGTTATGTGCTGTGTCACAGAAGAAACAGCTAGCACTTAGTAAGTCAACAATGGACTAAACAGTAAGACAAACTACTCATGTGAGAAACTTTTACTCCTGAAGAAGAGCACAATGTGGTTTTGAAGGCCTCTCAGCTTAATCCGAAAGACTTTGCGCAACACTCCATCACAAGCTTGTGTTGCCACTTTTATCAGTATTCTGATCTGCCTAGCCTGAGTTTTCATAGACAAGGCCACACACTGTGGAGGAAACTCTCATGACATTTGACCTGCAGCGCTTTGTCATACCTCTTATCTCTACACAATACCTGAGAGCGGTTATTAGACACTGGAGCCAGGACACCAAAAATTCACTACCTGTCTGGAGTCTGGAGTGCCACAGGCTATAAGGTAAAAAGCAGCAGCCTTATTTCCATATTTCAAAAATGCACAGAAGAAACCTTTCTTTACTCTCGTGCTGCTCACAGAGGTCTCTATAGACAAGCAAAGAGGCCTTCACCAAAAGCAGATCAGTTTTCTCCTAGCTTCAATCACTTTTTAATTAAGGCTGAATTCTTTTAGCCTTTTCCACTTCCTGTACAGATTGCATCCTTTTTATTTCCCCCATCCTGAATTCCTCTGATCTACTGAAGCTAAAGTGGAAGTACATGATAGAGTTTCAGGATATTATTTTTCTTCCCTTTTTGCTGTATATTAAAATTACAAGACATACAGTGTTTTTCTCAGAGGGAGAGTGAATGTTGTACAGCATGCTAAATGAATTAACACGGTCTGCTTTTTTCTTCCTTATAACGACACTGTGGGGTACAAATTGTAATGTCTGGCTATTTCAAGATGTTGTAAGAAGATCCTTTGCTTTCCCACGAGAGTGTGATTATGTGTGAAAATGACAGCTTTCTCATTTTTATTGCAGTTCCCTTGAATATTAAGTGTAATTGGTGAAATGGAAGGAAGGAGGGCAAAGTTCTTTTATTTTTACTCTTTAGAAAGCTAAGGTGTAGCAGAAATGCTGTTAGACATTATTGTTACAAAATGCCATTAGAATCGCTGATATACAGTATAGCTTTGTTGAAAACCATAATTACCACAGCACCCGAAATATGTTGAACACCCATAAATACCTTGTCATTCCAGAAGTTTTATTTTCAGTATGTTTGAACATAAATTGAATCTCTGTAATTATATTCTTCCCTGGAAAATGTGTTATTAGCATATTGTGGAAATAATGATACATGTTGCATGATCAGACAGATATGAGCTGTTTTTCCAAATGGAAGACATCATGATCTCCATGAATCCTTCCAGCATTAAAACAGAATTTTTCTGTTTTGCAGATCCTCCTCTGTTTTCTCACCCGTTTGAACAGCCTTGCTTACCTTAAATGTTAAAAAAGAGGAAAATCCAGAAAAACAGACAAAACAAGCTTCCCACTAAATCTATCCAGACAATTCATTTTTTATTTTTCCATATCATACCCCTGTGGCCTACGGCCTTCACATAGTGAAAATGTGAGACAAATAGAATGCTTCTAAAATTAATTAAAGACTAAATTAAGTTTAAACTGGTGTGGCGTGGTGGCGCAGTGGTTAGCGTCACTACCTTGCAGCACTGTGGTCTTGGGTCCAATTCTGGGCCTGGGGTGATATCTACAGTACATGGAGTTTGTATGTTCTCCCTATATTTTTGTGGGTTTCCTACAGGTGTTCCTTTTTCTTCCCACAGTCCAAAGGCATACTGCTAACTTAACTGGTTTCTGGGAAAACTGGTGTGAGTGTGTTTGTGTGTGCCCCAGGATGCACCTTGCCTCGTGCCCGTTGTATGCTGGGTTAGGCTTCGGCTACGCTGTAACCCCAAATTGGATAAAGTGGTGAGAAAATCGATGGATTGGATTCAGTTTGAACTGTAAGACAAAAACTCACATTTTACTATACTAATCAAGCAGCATGCTAAAAAAAAACATGACTTCTAGAACCAAATTATGTGCACCATATCCAGACCCTCGACTGTTGAAGAAGCCTGCTGGGTTGACTCTTGCTGACTTTAAAGATTTTCAGATATTGGAGAAAACTAGTTGAACTACATTCAGCTTCATACCTTTTCCAGTCTGTGCCTGTATTCAAAAAAGCACCATGACCCTACGAGCCTCGTGATGCCCTGTGGGAAGTACAGCAGAGTATGGGGTACAGTGTCCACTCTGGGATTAGGTCAGACTTGTTCTAGTTGGCCTTTGAACACCACCAAGGCTGCAATTTTCAAGTACAGGATATCAAGGATAAAGATAGATATAGGAGTTTATTTGCTGCATGTACAACAGTATTCGTACTTGTACCATTCCCTCAGGATATGCACAGTACGGTGGACAAGACAGATAACAGATAGTGCCAGTACGTTTCAAAACAGTGGATAGTAAATAATGACTGTACAGACAATCAACAAACATAAAAATATATATGTGGTAGGAAGTCAAAGTGCAGGGTACAGAGTGTGTTGAATTCTGAGGCATTGCACAGCTAACTTTAAGGATGCGTAGGGTAGAAGCTGTTCTTAGGTCTAGTAGTCAATGCTTTAATGGTCAAAGCACACACAAGATATGGAAAGTGTCCTATTTTTGGGACTGGGAGGTGGTATCTTAATTAACATAAAATCGTACTGGAATACTGGTACCTGGTATATACTTTCATTCCAGAAAATGTAATAATTAAAATAATAATCCCTTACATTTATATAGAGCTTTTTACTCAAGGGATCTTTTACATAAAGGAAGGAACCCAATTCATGCACCTAGGTGAAAGACAGCACAACAGATCAAGCAGAGGCATCAAATTACTTCGCCAGTAATTAAGGGGGAACTTGATGTAAGTCAGTGGATGTAAGCCACACCACTGGGGTTAACGCCCCTACTCTTTCCGGCAGTGTTATGAATTTAACATTAATCATATCATATTAATCGTCATAATCACAAATATTAATAATTAATTAATTAAACTGGAGCCTCCATTTGACATGAATAATTCAGGGTTGTAAATGCCTTTCACATATTGTGTAATATATAATATAGATACAGAGGTGTTTTATATTCAAATTTTGGCAAAAAGGGGAGTGTGTTTTTTACTGAATAAATGGCATTATAGAATCTTTTTTCTTGATAAAATAAAGCCACTACAATATAAACTGCAATAAGGTTTGTCAAAAAGCCATAGATCGCAATTACAAAAATATACTAAATTTTAAGAATAGCAAAGGCTAAACTGGAACACTAAAGTAACTTGGAAAGCCCATATTCTATGGAATGACTTACTCTGAAAATCAACACTGGTGCAGATTCTGAGTTATGTTTTGAGTATAAGCAAACAAAGCATACAATTGACTAGCATATGCCAAAAACTGTAAATTCAAGCAGCCTTTTTTATTATGCCCTATTGGGTTTCATGCTTTAAATATCATGGAATCAAAAAGACCCCTGTAGATCTACAGACAAGAGGGCAGATTTATGGTGTACTGTGCGTAAAGAAAATTATGAAGTTCTAAACTGTTCTTCCTTTGTTTTCTTACACAACGTTGACTAGTTTTGTGACTATTTCTTGCTATGGCAAAGAGCTAAGGCAAGTTTACCGTTGAAGGAAAATTGCGTCTTTTCTATTTTAATCTAAATAACAGCAAGACAGCACTTACTTTACACATGTGAATACAACATAAGAGAAATTATCCTTGTCAAAACATTAAACATTTATTTGTCCCTAAAACAAAGTAGCATTAGCTGTCTAACCTGCAGGCTTGTAAACAAAATGATTTTTAACCTTATCTTTTTTCGGTGTGCTTAAGGGAAATATCTTTAAAGAGAACTAAATTGCTTTTACCGTTCCAATCTCTTTGACAGAAGGGATGTTACTGCTTGGAAAGTTTAAATGTATAATGTATTAGTACTTTGAAAATATACGTGCATTGTAAAAATGCTAAAATCAAATATAAACAACCAGCTGCGGTCAATCACTCCAGAAGATGAAAGTTTTCTGACACAAGATGTTGGCCATGACCCATAGTGAGCAGGTTGGCTGGTAAGAATTGATCTCCAGCACTGTACCAGTTGAGCTATCGGCATACCTACAGTATGCATTATATTTAGAGTCAGCCTTTTTAAATAAAAATTAAGCACTGAAGGCATTTGCTTAAAGAACAAATAAAAGCTGATCTTTTACGCCCGCAGTAATTTAATAGATTGAAATTCCATATTGTACCATATCAGAAAAACAACAGTGTCCTATTAGAAGCAGCACAGTAGTGGTGCACACAAAGCTTTAATTTGAGGTTAGAGCGGGGAGCTGCATCAGTGTGCCAGATGCTGAAGAGCAAGCAGGGTACCCCCCACAAGTAAGAAATAAAGTAAAATACTGTAAATCTTTCAGCAGCAGAGGCCAGAAACATACCTGAGGAAGGTTACACAGTTGACGTGTATTTTACTCATTTCTTTTTACTTTTCAGCCAGGAATTAACCACGGCATAAGCCTTTAATTTGACCTCTCAATATCCTAAAGAAGATACTACCTACTTCAGCACATCTATTCTGTATAAGTACTTACTGTAGATACTGTAAAATGCAGGCCAACCTAACAGTAATGGCTCAGTTTTAAAATGCTTTATAAAAGCAGTAACGCTGGATCTGTGCCTGCAGCTACATCGCTGAAGGCAGGGAAAACACACAGAATCTGCTCAAATTACAGGGTGCACACTGAAGCCTGACATCCAAAAAAGTACATAAACATAGCCTGTGAATTTAAAGGAGTATTGCCAGCGTGTTAAACATTTGCTTTCTTTAACACTGGTGACCTTCATGAGACCTCAATAGACACTTAAAGCAAACGTTTTAATCCCTTTTCGTCTGTGAACATAAGTTAAATAAAAATGAAATGCTTTAAACGTATTTTATAACAAACGTTCAGGAGAAGGTCGAACCCTATACTTGCCCACTTCCACCTACCTACAGTGTGTATAAATATCGCTCTTCCTATAGACTCGCTTGCACATTTCATTTAGAATCCCTTCTTCTACCCCATCCTCACCCTTGCCGCAGCTCCTTGGCTCGTCCTTCATTTAAAGAAAGGCCTTTTGACAGCCCTGTCCCTCACTGAGGGCTGGTGTTGACCTCAGACAGGTGAGTTACGCCAATAAAGCTTTAAATCACACCTCCCCTCAGTCTTAATTAGGGTTTGAGCAACCTATTGAACTGCCATTCAGGTTGGGCCAGTGTCTTCCAAGAAGTAGACCCTACTGTATATCTCCAGTTCTGGCTGTTATTAGTTTAACTACTGTATGTGTTACTACAGTCAGTTTATGCATAGAGTAATATCGGTTTTGACCCCACTTCACAAAAATGAGGCCCTCCTGCAGAAATAAATGAGCTAGTGCGTGAACAAGGCCCGGACACATGATTCAGACAAACGAAATGAATGGAAGAGTAAAAAATAGCTCATACAGTATGTTGACATTAAGAAAACCTCCTCAATCCTGTCAAAAGCTGTCAAAGTTAATGGGCTTTTGCAAGATTCACTTAATATCTCAGAGTGTATTGTGTAACACAGAATGTAATCAGGTATCTGCTTCAGCTACCAAATAGTATTGTGGCTGTGATGAAGGGCTGCCCATTGTTTGCAGTAGCAGAAGAATCTTTTCAAAATGGCACAGTGCCACTGCACAGTATCCTACATTCTTTCATTCATTCTAGACAGCAAACCACAAAATCCCAAAAGAATCTGCAGATACCAATGAAGAAATTGTGTGGAGTTTTCAGTGACTCTAAGCACAGTTTATTTTCTCGAACATATAAAAAGAACATATTGAAAGCAATTGGCAGGAATTGGCAAAGCAGTTTCTGATTTCTGTTGTGCCTCTTAAATTGCTTCAGGCACATAAAAATAATATTCTACCTGTCCCTAATTCCCTCACCTGTATTGAAATCCTTCATTAAAAATTGACTTTGTGAGGTGAAGACTACGTTTGCATTTTTTTAAATGTGCGAACATCAGATGTTTGTGTTCAGTATCTTAAATACAAAAAAATGAGCTTTTTTGTAACATTGTCCATTATTAGCAACCTGTTGTCAATAACATCTCCTATAAAACTCAATTAGTATGGTAAATAATTGGCTGACATCAAAAACGCTGTGTCTGCTCCTTGACCTTCCTTATTGGATTAATTTTGCTTTTTACCACTTGGGAATTAAGAACCTTTTATAATATATCCATATTGTATGTACAGAACTAATACACTTACATGAATGAATAAAAAATGAAAACAATAACTGAAATCTCATCTATGTTTTGTTTACAGTCATAGTATTCAGGTATCTGAAAAACCTATGTGCACCAATCAAACTGGCAATGAGAACACTATCATTTCATTTCTTAGTGTACCTAGTTCAAGCTTCTTCACAAAGCAAGAATCATTTATAATTAAACTCAATGCAGCACAGTGTTAACTGTCAACCATTTCAGAATATTTTTGAGTCTACTGCTTAAAGTGAGCAATATTGTACTTGTAATGTGTTCCGTAATGCACAAATCTTGAAAAGATGCTTACTTTTAAATGTACAGTAACCAGGCAAAGCCTAAAAGGATTTTTTTTACCTGAGTAAAAAGGAGATACTTATTTGAGACTATAAATTGAGGCATTACCTTACATGCATGTAGTCTCTCTACAAGGACACATACCTGTATGGATATCGGTTTTAACGGAAATATGTAAAAGCTTGTCAGAGAGATGTTTTTAGCACTTTCTCCGTACATACCCTAGGATCCTGTTCACTGCACCTTTTGAGCAAACTGTATTTCACATCACAGCATGGGTTAGGTTTAACAACATGTCTCACAGCTGCTGTGCCTGTTAAAAAACAGTATATGATTTTACCTCTGAGTGTCTTCTGATGAATATTCTCACCTAGAATGTTTTTAAATGGTCAATAAGTTCTGCTTTTCTAACAATTTAAGGCAGTTAACATGTTTCTACAAGCAATAGCATGTAAACATTGGACAACGAGCACAAGCATTAAAATTCAAATTCTGTGATTTCTGAAATTTAAAGGAGTAGTTCTCCTTTTCTGGGTCGGTATTTCAGACAGCTTTTGCTTGTTACTGTTTCACGTTGTCCATTGTGTTGATGTTTTGATTGTTTCCTTGCATAGCATTTATTTAACATGCAAACTATTAATTGTGGCAAACAAGACATGTAACGAGTAACAGACTTACAATGAAAAGGATTGTCTTCCCTGATTATTCTTCATCTAAATAATCCAAGGAAGATTAGTACAAGCCCAACTGTAAAACAATTTTCCATAAAATACCAGATGGATGTTTTAGCTGATAAGCCAAAAAGATGTAATGATAAGGCAGGAGCACATTTGTGACAAATCTGCTGAAAGGGCTGACTAAAATACTCCAGCGTTTGCTCTTTAGGATGCCTATATGAACTGGAATGGTATAAAAGAGTGGTACTGTATGATTCATTCGATGTGGTATGACTGAGTGCTGTGCCATTTGGCTGTGATATAGTTAGGAAACATACAGAAATGTATATTTATTATAGTCTCTCCAAGAGGCCTTTATGCAGTTTCTGATACATTCTGTCCAAGTCATTAGGTAGGTTTCTTTAAATGTTATTACACTTACATTATAGTGCACTCTACTTGGTAACAAGAGAGCCTCAACTTCTAACAAACATAACATATAAACAGCTCTTCACATTTTACATGTTATCCAATTTCAATTGACAACACTTTGGCAAAGAAAGTTTTATTTTCCCTTTCCTTCTTAGCACCCTTAAGCCAGCCTATTACTAGTTTTAATAAGTGTATATGATTTCCAGACATCAACAGAATTTTGGACGTCCTTGTCATTAGAACCTGACTCACAACATAGACTTTTTAAACTCCCACCACTCCATCTACACCCATGCAGTGGCTCCCCGGCTCATTCCTCACAAAGTGTATGTTGGGCCTTTCTGTCAGCCGAGGTCCACCAGCGGAGACAACAGCACTTTACATTAGACCTTTGGTCCAGACCGCTATAGTCAGCAGGAGATTCCAACAGTAAGTCTGGCCTGTAAGAGCTGCAATGCAAACAGGCCTTGTGCGATGCAGGTTTCACACAGCAAACATATTCCAAGTCCTGCAATACTTGTACTTCTCAATCTAAATCTTACTTACTCTCACTGTAAATAAGGCCAGTACTCTCACAGCACGTAAGGCCACACAGCCAGCCAGCCATTTTTTAGGAAGCAGGATTCTTTTCTTTATCTCTATTCCACACACTCCCATTTGTTCTAACAATTGTTTTTGTAAAACACAAAAACTGCTATGAGACGCAGTTAAACTCTACTGTACTGACAAGTTTGGTAGAAGGTGAAATGGAGTTGTTCCTCTGTGTTATGTGCATGAGTTTATTATTAACTGTTGTTCAAGCATTTCTGATGACAGTTGGTGTGCTTGAGAAATTAATATTCCCTGACTTTTTCATTTACCTTTGGCAACCTCTAGTGCACTTTTGTGCTTTTCATTATATTTCTCGAGCATCTCTTCCCACATCAAGGGGCAGGTTCATCCCCGTGTATACAAAGTGTTCCCCTTTTGCTAATTTAACTCAGCTCTTTTGGTTCAGTGCACAATTAGAGCCATCTCTCTGCATCTTTTTTATTTTTTCAAAATATTAATAGCATCTATGGTTTCAGTTTTTTAAATCTATACTGTATATCTACCCAATTTGCAATAGTAAATTGTGTTTTTCACAACTTGGCTTGAAGCTATAAACCCCGTGACTGCACACAGGGAGAATGAAGATGTGTAGGCACACTCCACCCACTCAAACACCTTCAGGCCACTTGTCACAGGCACCACTGGAGTTTCAGCACTGATAGGAGGAGCGGCACCACTCTCACTGAGAGCACTGCAGGTGCCCAGGAGGATGCGGGACCGGGACTGTCGTTTAGGTCTTTTAGACTTGTGCAAGCTTTTCTTTGTGCATGATTCACAGGTTTTAAGAGCTTTTCTAATTCAGTTCTGTGCTGTACAGACAGTTTTCCTATGCCTGGAAATACATTGGTAAATGTATATCTTCTTAAATCACTATTTCTACTCATGTAACTAAGTCTAGTCTAGAACCCTATTATGGGAGTTTTGTGTCCTTTCACAATGACTAATTTCACGTTGTATATGTCACTGTTAAAGCTTAACAAGAAGTTACATGTCACCGCACTGGAAATACTTGCATCGCTTTGTGCTCTAAGCCTCACCTTTTCTCTTGCATTTGCTACAGGATTTATGGCTACCCTTGACAGTTCTCAGGGTTTGGCTGTTCAACACTGTCAGTGTTTGTGGTCTGAACTCAGATGTCCCCCTGGCTTCGCTATCCTGCAGAATGCTGATGAGAGCTCTGGTGTCCAGTTTTAAAATGATGTCAGTTCCTCTGACCTTATATGTTGCTATTTAGTACTGGTCTTCTGCTATGTCTACTCTTACTGCAAAAAAATCCTCTTCTGTTTCAGTTGAACCATTGCAAGACTAGAATTTCCTGTCTTTTCTGCATTCTATGGTAATTTGATTCTTTCCTCCACAGCTTCTACAGTCTCCATAAAAAGCTGGACACTGGCATGGATGGTTACCCATATCTTGCAGGTCTGCTGGTCTCAGCTGTCAATCCAGACTGGTATTTTGAGAAATTCTCTTTCCTTTTTGGTTCTCTATTTAATACATTCTCTCTCTTCACTTTGTCTACAGATCATGTATTTTATTAGAGACTGTCATCTCTCCAACCTGGCAAAGTTAAATAGCTTTATCAAAGCACAGATTGTCTATCCAAGCAATTTGTCTCTCAGGCCCATGTCTTTCACAATCCTGTTAGGAGTGAGCTGAAGTTCCAAAGTGGCAAGACTGACTCTTCAGTTCTGATCGTGTGATAAACTCTACAACTGACTCATTTTCATGTTGTACTGCTTTTGAAAACATACCTTTCATTCATTTCGTTCTTCCTTGGAGCACAAAAACAGTCATTTTTTTGTAATAACTGACTGTAATTATCCCCCACCATCTCTAACAACTGGAACCACCAATGGAGTCTGATTCAGCCTGTGATGAGTAGCGAAACTTCCTTCGAATCTTCTTTTCCATCACTCCAACCCTTGTCAAGTTGACGGTACATCTTGATTTGAATATTTCCAGCTGTACTTTGACGTTGCCCATTAGCTTGAGCTTTGTCAGTGTCAGTGGCTAATTGTCCTGCTTTTTCTTCTTATGCCAGTTGTTTCAGTCTTTGTTCTTCATTTTTATTTCAATTTCCACTGCTTCACTGAGGTGAGTCTTCACTTTTGGAGCATCATATGTTTCGCATCGGGTGTCATGTTATGTCATTTAGTTCTGAAATCCTATAGAGGTACAGTATGTGTTTAACACAGAGAGCAATTGGATCTCCCTGACACCAACAGACCTCTTTCCATTCTTCCTTTATGGAGTCTTACTAACTCACATGGTAGGCTTCTTGAAGCGATATTGTTCATTTCCCACTGAATGTGGCAGTATACCTCGCATGGGGGACAGACGTGACAACAAGCTAAATATAAATCTGTCTGCTAACTTGCATTCATTACACATTTTGCCATCCACTAACAGACTGCAATGCTATGACCAAGAAAGTGTTGAGGAGGAATTTTCTTTGATGTCTAAAAATAAATATTGGTCCCAATAGATCAAAGCATGTTTGCATTGTGTTATGTTGTAAAGAGGCATTGAAGAGAACATTCTTTGTGAAGAATTGTCAGCTTTAACTGTTTTGGACAGTAACTTATATTTTACTTTTGCTATCTGATCATGTGGTTTCCATGACTCCTAGCAGCAGGTATAACTCTTAAAGAATAGCAAACAATGTACACTGCCAAGAAATATGATTGGGTTTAATTCTAATACAAAGAAGTAAAAAGAAAACATGTTCATTGCCAATTTACAGTACATTAGCATGAACGGGAACTCTGCTATCGGGCACAAATGTATTAAATGAGCCAAAGTAATTTAAAGGAAGCAAATGAGAGGAAATAAAGTTGGCAATGCTTAATCTGGGGGCTTTATATTTTGCTAATCAAGATATTTCTAGTAATTTGTTTCCTGCCCCAAGCTGTTGTCCTAAGTACGCTGTCAGTGACCCGTGACCATAGTTCCGCATCCTTGACATTAATCGTTTCCTGTCATTGTGAGTTGCCCCTGTGCTTGGCCTTGTGTTGTGCACACATCCCCTCATCAATCATCAGACCAGCCTGAAGAAGTGCAGCCCGGATGGGAAACAGATTTAAAAAAACAAAAACAAAAATGCTTGGTTATGAAAAAAAATGGGGCCTATTCCTTTCCCTCTTGCCAAGAAAGGGGGGAACTCGAACATGAGCCGTGTTGAAAATAAAGGTTTCCCCCCGGCTTTGGGAGCTGCCTTCCTCAGGGCCGGCTGCCCGACATGAAACAGTTTCCTTGCACCGAGGCCCTGAGAG
This sequence comes from Atractosteus spatula, assembly GCF_055471065.1. Lineage (NCBI taxonomy): Eukaryota > Metazoa > Chordata > Actinopteri > Semionotiformes > Lepisosteidae > Atractosteus > Atractosteus spatula. The sequence continues at coordinate 41,807,949 of NC_142717.1, read as the reverse complement.
CTCGGCTGCCTCTGCTCAATGCTATCAGTGTTTGCTGTCTGAAGCCAGATGTCAAACAGCTACTCCTTTTGCACAGACAATTAATTATCTGCCCTCCTAATTCCTAGTTTAACTTTCCATTACGGCTTCTGGTAAGGTCTATTTTACAACTGGTTGCTGAAGGGAACTCTTCTTTCTTGCCTTTTTTCTTCAAAACGCCACTCCCTCCCCTTATTTCCACTGCAGCCGTCATAAAAACAGCATTAAAAGGCAGCCAGTGACACCAGCGATCGTGCCCATGATTTACAGACATTTCCAAAACCACTTGAAAGCACTCAGTGTTTTTTTTACACAAACTCTTTTTTTAAATTCTGACTACTTTTCTTACCCCCCCCCCCCAACCCCACCAAAAAAAAAACGGGTTCAGTGGGAAATCTATACGTACACGGTGTCCACGAGAATGATTTTTTTTTACGAGAATGCTTAAAAATACACATTCAGAAATGCATAAGGATAAATCTTCCTTTCGTCCTGAATTGTTTTTAATTTGGTCTTTTGAGGAAAGTGATTTCAGATTGTATGGCTGCTGTTACAAATTTACTTCTCCCTTAATGATAATATAATAATAAACTTTATTTTATATAAAGCGCTAAAGGCTTCTCAAAGCGCTAACGATCTCACAATAGATTATTATTTTGACTACTGCAGTCCGATACATTGAAAATGAAAAAAAATCACCATTAGTACAACATTGGCTGATTTCAGTTTTCCATATATAAATAACTTTCCTCTTCTTTGGGTTTTTTTGCTGAGAAGTATTTATAAAAACCTAAGAAAGGTTACAAACAAAGGGAAGTCAATTGGCTCAACTAGTCCATTTGTTAGTTCACAGTTAATTGGTTCTAAGGATCTCATCCGGACATTTCTTGAAAGAAACCAGGGCATCTGTTTCAACAACGTGGCTGGGTTTTAACCTACAAAAAACAACTACTCATTTAGTTAAAAAAGACTTGATTTCTGCTTTATCAGTAATTAAACCAATTCATTTATATCAATTCATTGATACCTAATTTGTATCAAATTTGATCAATTTGTATCAAATTAGGTATTTGCCATTTACTCATTCACAAAGATCAATTTCAAAATCAGAAATTTAATTTCAATTCTCATTTTACACATAATATAACAATGGAAGTCCATCAAAAATACTAGAATTCCCCGGTGTGTGTTTCAGGTAAGGGCTGCAAAACTATCAACTATTTTTTGTTCACGTTGCACCCTCTTAGGTAAACATATAAATGCAGAACAGTATCTTAAACCAATGTAATAGACACGCTCTCCAACATTTTGTCTTGAGAAAATTCATAGTGCTGTAACAAAAGCAATTGGTATAAGCCACATAACGGCTTTTGCTTTTACAGTATGTCAATCCAATTCAGATTGTAACTCTATCAGCACATACACTGCATGTGCATGTAGCTCTGGTGCTTGCTGACTATAATATATACCAGCTGTATGGATGCACTGCGAATGAAAATTCATAAACAAGACAAAAAGGCAAGTGTATATTCTATGTGATGCCAGAGTGGAAAAATGATGGGAACCTCACTTCAAGGCTACTGTCTAGGGTTCCTCAGTAGTCCAAGTTGTGCAATAAGGGAAAACTTATTTCATAGTCTGGTTAATGACTTTAAGAATTTAATTTATCCACATTCTTTGGTTTTACAGGTCTGCAGTTTGGAATACTTGCATATTTCCTCTTGCCTTGACTAACGAGTCCACAAGTAACGCCACGATTTTAGCCACGTTAATATGTGTGTTCAATATACACAACCTTTCTTTATTAAAAGAAAATTGTAGGCTATGTATAACTTTATATTATCAGCTATAGCTGGAAATAGATGGAAAATTAAGCACACCCTCCACCCAAGTAGTACTCAGTCAGCCCACTTTAGCTAATCCCTGCAGCTGACCCAGCCAAACTGGAATTGATTTCATAGGTCTTTTATGCATCTGATAATAAAAGCCTGCAATTATTTTTAAACACATGCAGGTGTTAAATGTTAGTACAGGATCAAACAGGCATTTGCAACAGTAGGTGATTTTTATGGCTTACATATTAAATTCGGAAACTCTGTATTAATGAAACAACAAGGTCATTGTTTCATTTTATGGTATAAATATCAATAATAAATAAGGCCTGCAAGCAGTATTGATGTCTTCCACACAAGTTCCATTGTCATGACATAAAACACTGGTGTGTAATGGTTGTCAGTGGCAAGGAAACCACGCATAAGAATTATTTGTATCGGTGGTAAATTAATCATTGATAGCAAATTAATTTGTTACTTAATCATTTCATCTTCAGCCTCAGACTTTAATCAATTTAATGTATTAGGATTTTTTATGTATTTATAGCAAAGGAGCAATGAAGACTAAGAGGCCTTATTAAACTAGACTGCAATATTTCACACTTCTTAACTGCAACAGCACTTAAACATGCTGATGATAAATGTTCCTGCACCTTTAAGAAATAGTTTTGCTATAAATATAGCAGATATCTGTTTCAAAAATGTCAACCAGTAGATAGTTGTCTTATTTTTTAAAGGTAATTATGTTTCAGTACAATAATAATATAGAATTTGGGAATGATTTCGCTTATATTAATCAGTATTAGGGAAAATGGAAGTTGTAGAAATGCCATTTTTTGTTAAACATTTTCCCCCTGGTTATATCTTCTGTACCAAGTTTTGTGCTAATTGACTAAACACCTTTTTCAGCAGCAGTTTTGAAATTTTAATTTAAATGCAGTCATTTGTTAAATAGGAAAGTTTTGAACAGTTGAGTACGATTAGGTATGGATGATGCCTTACAAATCAGAGCTTGCTACCTACTGTAGGCCACTTTTCAACAGACACAATTTCACTTTTGGAATAAGATGGAGGTCAAGTTGACCATTGTGATATCAAAACTTATCCCAGCACGTGTAGATGTTATCTATTATTGACAGTAATCCATTGGTTCTGAAGAAGAATAGTATGAAAAATCTATTAAAAATAAAATAACACTATCTTCCCAGTAGGAATCTCTAAGGCTTGCTGGTCTCAGCTTCCATGGAGATGAAGGCTTTGTCAGAATTAATTGATCAGTGAAAATTCAGAATGTGTCTGGTTTGCTCCAGGAAGATGGGCAGCATCCTCCTGTATCTTATTAACGTCAGAGGACAGGATTCTGCCTTGTTGTTAGGACAACAGCAGGGAGTGACAACTTACCCCACCGAGGTGTCTTTTCCTATTCTTTGTTAACCAGACCATAGGGGAACTTAACTTTTCTTTTTCAAGAAAATATGGTGCACTCACATTATTGTTATTTTTGATTTCTGTTGTTTCGGTTTCCAGTTGCAAATACAATAGTAGACATTTTCTATCCACATTTTATACTACAAAGCACTTGTAATGTTTAGCATCATCTCAAAATATCTTACAGTGTGACTTGGGGATTTATTATGCCTGGGGAATGTTTTGGATGTGTATATTTCAAATGTGCAAATTTGAACATCCAAAGTATTTTACCACCTTGCTTTAAATATAACTTTCAGTGTGTCATTTAAAACAAATGATACAAATTTCAGTGACATCATTGTTTTTCCATGATCTTTCCAGTGCTTTTTTCCCTTAAAAGTTCCAACGTGGCACAAAATCTAAATGATTTTTTTTCTTTTTCGCTTCAGGACATCCTATTCTTGAAAATAATAACTTTTGATGTATTTGGACTTTGTAATACAGTCTTTTTTAAAAGCAAACATTTTAACATGAAAATATTGGCGTCAAAGAAGAGAAAACATGCCCCTACCAAGTGGATAAGCGCTGATCAGCCAAGTGCTTGTCTCTGTTAATAACCTTTCTCATGATGGTATTTCTCAAAAGTACTGAGGCAAAGCATGCTCCTCTGTGAGTATGAATTAAATATAGGAATCCATTTTCAGTTAGTTGTTTTGTTTTACTTCGCAAGAGTACTGACACTCTTAGGGACTGGTAAAGGCCATGTGCAGAAAAATAGTGTTCAATTCCATGAAGACTGCTCTCAGATTATAATCACTAGGTAGTTACCATTGATACATTAATACAACCTGTATTGAATGCCTGCTGATGCTATGTAGATGCAGAAACCGATCATCAGGTAATTCAACTGAACCGAATAAGATGTATGAAATTGGTAAATTAAATACCTTTGAACACCTGCGATTGCCTCTGCCACAGAAATTTGAAATAAACATCCAATGCTCGGATACAGTTGTTGTGACCTTTTTAGCCCCCAAAATGACATTCCTACATTGTCACCTTTGCAATGGCTGAAATAGTTCAGAATTTGCCCATAGCAGTACCTGACCAGTATATATTTTTCTTAAGAGGGTAAAAGAAAAAAAAATGCACTCATTCAACCTGGATTGTGATTGTATTTGCATTACAGAAGTTTAATACTAGTCAATTAATGTCAAAAGTCAGTTTTTCATTCAGTGCTGTAAATTGCCTGAGTACTTCAAAGAGCGCTAGGCAGAATTCAGCTATGGCTTGTTAGCATCACACAGTGTGATCAGAAATGGGAATTTCTCACAGCATATACATCTATATGCAGGCAGCTAACTTGAATTCTGGCCTTTTGAGATTCCAATTGATTGTATAAACTACCATTATAAGTGTGCTGCATCTGGCCCCTGGTTCTAATGCTTTCATGAAAAGTACAGAACATTTTTGTGTGTAATCACTAATCACAGACACTAATATTCTAGATAAAACCAAATTAAAGTAATGGACATTACAACAATGAACAACGTGTAAGGGTACTCTACACAAACACACACAACAATGACGATATTTTTGAATCAATTCAAACAAGCGGTAACTGCTTTGTTTACTTGGTCCTTAAGATATTTAATATGCATATCTATATTCAAGATTAAGATTATCATTCATACCCCAAACAATGACATATTTTAATCCAATCATTTTGGCAAAACATCTGTCAGTTTTTAGCAATAAACATCATTACTAACATATATACAAACAAACTTCAGAGATTCAAAAATCAAAGAAGATCTGCTCTTTGTTTCCACATGAACACACTGCATTTTACAGAAATGAGTTTGTTGGATTTTTTTGAAGATGTTATTATGCAAATTAACAGTTGTGCACTAAGGAATGTTTCTTGTTTGTTGTTTTAGGAAAATGTTTTTGTTTGTTTTTTAAAGTTCTGTCTGCAGTTTAAATATGTTAAGTTTCCTTCCTCTTGTTCCAAGAGGAAGTTTGTTAAACTAAAAAAATATAGTCTTAATAACTAAACTTCAAGGACCATTGAAGAGAAAAAAACAATAAAGAAGACAAAATAGTGTCATTTGAAGTCGTAAATATCTAAAACACAGTGTTTGAAATACTCAATGTTTTAAAAAGGGTGTGGCAGTAGATTTGGTTGACTGGTCTCACTCTGGTTATAAAGATGTCGGTGCATAGTGAACATCTGAAATAACAAAATACCATAACATCACTTTATTAGCCCTTTACAAAATCCCTATTCTGGCATCACTGGGCCCTGGTCAGTGATGATATTCCTGATGTTTCTGTGGAACTCTCCACTAATAGGATCCATGGGCCAGTCGGAGGTGGACAGGGGATAGAGGAGTTTTGGAATGGGGTTAAGTCCTTATTGAGAAGTACTACTGCCTTAGCTGCCTGCCTCTTTGAGGACACATATTTTCCCAGCAATCCTCTCATGTTATGGTGAAGATCTTACCCTGAATGTGCTGCTACTCAGTGATTTCATGTGTTTGCTGTAGATCTTGCACATACAGGATTTCAACCACTTTGCAAGCTAAAATCTGAGGTTCTGACACTTGTTACACAATCTCACAAAGGCAATGCTGGCATGTGCTGGCCTGTATTGAGTTGTGATGTCTACATTTGCCTTTTGTGCTGAGATATGCAAATTGATTTACAATTTTGATTTGCTCTGTGTAAATCTTACCTGCTCTGTCTAATGATTGACCAAAATTAATTTTCTGATGTTAAAGATTATCAGTTTGCTTTTGTAAGGTTTGGAGAAGCATTTCAGGGCTGCCTGTAGATCATGATGCCATCATTATCATTAGCATTGTTTGATCATTATCTAAACTAATCTCGGCAGTGCCTCATGATGGTCTGAAGCTTCACTGGCAGACGGAAAACTTCCTGTCCAGGAGGAAAAAGAGCAGATGGCTCATTAAGACCGTAGTATGAATCTTCCCAGCAATGGAGAGGAGGACAATGCTTTTCTAGGGTGGGTGATGATTAGCATCAGATTGTGTATGTCAGTAGGAATTTCTCTGGTGTTCCAGTGTTTGAGAAGAAGCAAATTAGAGCTTGTTGGTCAAGGTTTTGTCCATGACACCTTCAGGTCTCCAGCTACTTTGACATCTTTTTTTTACCATTTGCTGAGGGATGGAGCCTATGGTGTCTTCTGACACAATAGACTCTCTATGCTTTTGCTAGAGTTCCTTTCTGCAAACCTTGATGGATTTGTTGGTTTTAATAGTGATACTGCTGTCTGTAGAACGGAGTAGTGTGAGGCTGCATGAGCTTTGTCTGTACAAACTCTTTTTTCACAGAAAAAGCTTCACATATTACATCTGTCAGCAAATGCTTGGATTTCTTTAGCTTTGTCCTTCCGCCATCTGTTTTTATTTTCTCAGATCCTCTTTTGAACCTCAGCTTTAAGCTGATGGAAAGGTCTCTGCTTCTGACTGAATGATGGATGGTTTTGCCAGCCGCAGAAAGCTCTTCTGTTCTGGGGGCCTCTTGGGTCGCTCAAGAGGAGCTCGTCCGGCTCCAGGTTCAGCTCTATGAACACAGGTTAAGCCTGAGTCTTGTCATTAGCCAAGTTTAACTGGGGTTTCTTAAGTGTTGGTGCACAAAAATAAGGCATATTATGGAACATAAATCTAAAACAAATGTATTTTTATGTTTACCAAAATCATGGTGCAGTCGCCCACTACTGACTGTTTTGCTTTTGAAAGAGACTGCAACCAGGGAAGGAATAAGTGGGTTTATCCCACATGCTCTGTTTTGTAATACCTGAACAGAGGACCTTGGACAACACCTGCAACACACAATTACTAATGTTTTAAGTTGTATGTCAGCGTACTTAAATTGCTGTTTATGAAAGTCAGTTTTGTGTGAACACAAAACATCTTCTTCACTCACTTGTAAAGTGCTATGAGCCACATAGAACAGTTTATGCTTCTTTAAACCTGGTTTCTGGTTTCTAATGCTCTTCCACAGAGATGTGTATAGTATATGAACTATAAACTCCACCAGGCCTTGAAACACACCCAGAGTCAAGTACCTTTGAGGAAATGAAATGTATCTATTTTTTATCTACTTCAGCATTGTGTCTTTTTGGAATATTATTTAATTCTATTTCATATAAATATGATATTAATTAATATTTATAGTACTTAATTCTTTTGGAAAGATGCTTCAAGTCAGGTGTTCAAAATGTGTGCAAGAAAAGTCTCCTCTGAACAGCAGGTCGGGGAAACAGAACTGATCATTTCTCGACCTGGTGCTACACAACCACTTCTTTTTCTCATTCCCCCTCTTTACAAACATGCAAACATATTCCTTACCTCCCATCTTTCATGGATTGTCAGCCTGAACACATCCTTAAAGAGGACTATTTCCTTTTGTAATTATCATTATTAGTTTTAATCATCTTTAATTCAGCTCTCTTAGACTGAGTCATTATTCCTGTGCTTTCCTAGTACTCCACAGACCTCTGAGACAGCTCCTCTCATGACACAAATGATTTGTACATACCGTAGGTAAGAACACTGGTTTCAAAGAAGGTGGTGCCACATTGTCTTGTACAAGTTACTTTGTATGAAGATTGTATTTATGATCACAAGACCATAAATACTCAGCTGAGACTTCACTGTCTTGGTTGACCCAACCAGGAAAACAAGATAAGGCTCTCGGGGTAGCACATACAGACATCTCCGCAACACGAAGATGAGAGTCTAGGACAAAGTTTATGGGCAATAAACAGGACTCTCTGCAAACAGTAAACTTTTTAAATGTTCTCTTAAAATATTTAATTTAACAGCATGGTATCCATTACCCCCAAAAGCAGTGGGGGGGGGGGGGGATTATTTTCTTGAGGTCACGAAGTACATTAAAAGATGTGCTTTTCTGCAGGAATTAAAGCTGCCTCTGCCAGTACTCGTCTGGTGTTTATTATACATGCCTGTTGGCAGTTATCAGTTTCAAAAATTACGTAGTTTAAGAATTGTGAAAAGTTAGGAAAGGTGCCAATGTACTTATCCTTGTCATCACCTTCCACCAATGATAAAAAAGTATATTGATCACATACTACTGGAGAGTGAAATTTATCCAGTAAGTGATTATTTTAGTAGCACTCATTCCTTCAAGAACACACTAGCCTAGAGACAGAATAACTTTGTGTCTCAGTCTGTAGTTGGTCTTAAGCCATTCTGGATTGCTTTCCAATCATCTAGCTGCTGGATTGCTACCAGAAGTAATGACGGCCTGATTTTTGGCTAGAATTCTAAGGAGCAGGAAATTCTGCAGCCTGCTTCGTGAACCAGTGGCTTTATTACTGGAATACCGCTAATAAAGCCTGGTGCCTGTTTCGTGCTTTCTTTCCACAGGAGGAGTCTATAAAACATACCATATAGCTGAAAAGGGGTGTGAAGTAATAAAGACAGAAGCCAAGGCAGTTGGAGAAAAAAAAAGAAAACAAAAAAAAACGTATTCAAGGCAATTGTTTTACTTAGACCATCACCATGACTTATTTGCTGGATTGCTGTTCAAAAATAAATTAAACCCTGCTTTACAACCAACAGTATTAGATTACTGAATAAAATCAGGGGAAAGAGAGAGTGAGGTTTGCCACAGGTATGCAAGATGTGCTTCAACTAAAAAAGACTCACTCCCAACATCCATAACAGATTTGTGATTTCTTCTGTCAAAAACAGAGCAATTGCACATTCAATATTTCATTACAAGTATAAAGCTGAAAAATCTTTTGTGTAGAAAAAATGCCCTGAATAAAGTATATATGGAAAAAAGTGTACTTGTTTTTTAAAAAATATATATTTTTGTATTAGTTAGCTGCGTCAGCATGCATAGGCTGCAAAGGAACAAGTAATAGGTTTATTCCATGCTGAAAAAAAGAAGAAAGAAAACACAACGTTTCGGCCGTGGAGCCTTCTTCAGGTGTGAGAGAGACACAAATACCTTTGCCTACTGCCTTGTCTCTCTCACACCTGAAGAAGGCTCCACGGCCGAAACGTTGTGTTTTCTTTCTTCTTTTTTTTCAGCATGGAATAAAACTATTACTTGTTCCTATATTTTTGTATGCTGTATAAAATAGTTTTAGCTATAGTCTTGGGAAGAGACAGTAAAAGAAAAAAAACTGCCTCAGCATTGTTTGAAATCAAAACAGAGGCTGCCTATCAACAGTCCAGATCCCCAGTACATCTTGTTTTTGCAGTGTCACCACTGTTCAGCTCTTGAGATAATCCTCTCCAGATACTGGCCCATCCTGGAATGTAAGTAAAGTTTAAATCCATTCAAAAGTTATGATTACAGTATTTATTTTCTCCTTCTGCCGGTGTGTGATTCAGGTGTACTCATCCAGTTCAGGTTTCTCCAAAGATTAGCTAGTCTAGAACGTGAGTCACATTAATGAGAAAACTGATTGTTCCATGCTCAGACCTGTAATGTTCCTGTTATCACAGAATAACTCTTCTGTTTATAAACAATAACATTGTCTGTCCACAGCCTGCATGCACAGTTTACTCATAATGGCAGCTTAATATATTTTTTTCTTGCCCGGTGTTGCATTCAACAGCAAAAATTCCTCTTAATGCACTCACACAGTTCACAACCACACAAAAGGACATTTACACAGATTTTAAGTTGAATAATTTCGCAGCCTCTGAATGATCAGATACAGTGGTTTTCAATAAGTAACAACATGGAGGTTTAATAGCCACCTAATTGTTGCAGATTAATATGTGATATGCATTTCTGGCATGAGAATGTGAATGTCTAATGAATGTTAGAGCACCTTTAAACAAACTGTTTTTGATAGAATATTTATGATGTGTTTCATAGTATAGCTCTAGTATGTGAATACTTTACCAATGAATGGACTTTTGTCTTATGCATGTATAGTGAGCAACGCATGACTTTTTAAACTATTTAAAGATGGATTTTCTAAATACAGTCACCCAGAGGACAAGCTAAAAACTAGCCAGTTAAAAAGATTTTGGTACAACCCACAAATGTTTCATAGTCCATTGTACAACATTATGTTTTAAACAATGGCACAGATCTTGTTAACAACTAAGTTTGACAATAATAGTCCTCAATGCAGAAGAAATACAGGTTTTTCAATTTAAACTGGGACACTCAGTATCTGTGAAAAATGACTATAGATACTGGGACAAATTCACATTTACTATCTCCTAAATGATCCATTACAAACATGAAAGATGTGCTCTTTGCTTTGCTAATCTGGATTTATTTACCGTAACACAAATCTGGTTAAAAAACAATTTGGTGCATCAGAATGTCATTTCTTTAATATTAATGTTTAGTACTTCACAGCAATTCCAAAAGAAATGCAGCTATATTTGTAGGCGTGAAAGTATAAATGGTGTGAAGGTGGAAAAGGGAGAGATGCTGAGGGAATTGAAAGTGGTTGCTGAGAGATGGAAGAAATATTTTGGATCTTTCTTTGAAATGAGTGATGAGAATAAGTTGAATATATCCAGATGTGAGTTTGATGATAGAGGAGTGATGCATGAATGCCAAGATATTAGTTTGGTAGCCATACTGAGTGATGTAAAAGGTTTGAAAAATGGAAAAGCACCTGGGCTGAATGAGTTATCTGCTGATATGTGGATGGCAGGAGGTTACAGAATTGCAGGAGAACTGCATCGCATATTCAAGCTGTGCTGGACTTCATTCCTTAAGGATCGGCAATCATGATACCGGAACACAAAGGTAAAGGAAAAACATTTGAATTTAAGAATTACAGAGGGAAATGTCTCCTGTCAATTGCTGGTAAAACGTGTACACAAACACAAAGAGATTAGCACGGGTGCTGCAGTGGTCAGCATTGTTGCCTCTCATTGCTGGAGCCCTGGAGTCTATTCCTGGGGTGCTGTCTGCATGGAGTTTGTGTGTTCTCCCCGTGTTTGAATGGGTCTCCTCCAGATACAGCAATATCTGCCCACAGCACAAAGACATGCTAGAAGGTTAATTGGCTAACTGGCCCCGGGGTGTCTGCCTTGCAATGGACTGGCACCCTGTCTAGGGTGTATTCCTCCTTGCGCCCAGTGCTTGCTGGGTTGGACTCCGGCTCCCACCCATGGCCCTGTACTGCATAAAACAGTTTAGAAGATGGATGGAGTGATTAATATTGTGAGTGCAAAAATATGAGAAGAAGTGTGTAGTTTTTGTATTTATGCATTTGGTGACATTGTTGGGAAGTTGTTGGTAAAGAGTAAGAAATTGCGAGAATCAGAATTGGTTGTGTTTTGTGAGAAAATGAGCAATGGGCCATCCATCGTAAGAGTGAAGCAAGACTGGGAATGAACAAAGGAGCTGAATACTGAAATCAGGGTTGTACATTTTCAACACCTGGGTTTAATGAGTAGCAGTGGGTGAGTGTGTCAGATTGTGCTGATGACAGGATGTGCCTGGGTGAGCGGAAAGAAAAGATGTTACAGACGGTGACTGAACTTAAGAAAGCAAGTAAATGGAAGATAAATGTCAGGAAGTGCAAAGCTATAGTGTTGAGAGAGATGTTGAATGCCACTGTAATGTGCACATTAAGGGACAGTGAGCTAAGCAAGGGAATGTGTTAATCTAAGACGTAGTGTACGATTCAGAAAGATGGAAAAGAAAAGCAAGCACAGAGACAGAATTCTGGTTTACAAGCTGTTCATATTTTTAGGGCTGCCGACTGAGACCCAGGTTCAGCTTCTTGAAGCCTTGGTTAAGTGTATGACAGCAAAATGTGCACTGTGAGCAGAGATCCACTCTGTAGGAATGAGTAACTTTGTGTGAAGCATTCCTGGTGTGTATTTGCATGGCCGTGTTCAATGAGAATGTGTAACCGTGTAACAGTGCAGACACAAGAACTGGTTAGAATCATTTTGAGTTGTTCTAGTCATGTGCAGTGGGTGAATGAAGAACAAACTGATAAAGAGGATACATGTGCTGTCAGAAGGAGGAAGCAATGTGTAGACAGATCTAAAACAACGTAAGAGCAGATAGATAGATAGTTGTGAACTCTGGATGTCCTATCCCACTATACTGCAGATACTCAATGAGCCAATGGGTAAATAAGTTTACATCAGCTAAATTGGCAGTTACTAGTTAAATACAACCCTAAAAAGTAAATTACTTCATACAAACATAAAAAGGTTTCCAACAAGATGACAGTCATCTAGTCCACTTGGTAGTTAGTAGCTAAATGATGCAAGGATCTTATCCAGATGCTACTCTAAAAAAGCCAGGGTGTCAGCTTCAACAACATCTGCTTTCAAACACCCACAACGCAATATTTTCAAAGAACATAAACACAAGTTTACCAGAGTACATTTTCAAACTGTTTTGAATTGTTTCCCTGTAATTTTATCATGCTTGTGTCCTACATTCACTTTTGCTTGACCAGTTTCCTGCTCTTTGTATAACGCTTGGCTGTACTTATATGTTTCCTCATGTCTTTACTACAAAGCCTTAAGACACCACTGCTGAAGCAATGTACTGTAGTCACTGTAGCTCAGCTGATAAAATCTGAACTAATAGAAAGAAAGCTATGAATATAAACAATCCTTTTAATGACCTACAATAGAAGAACTGGATTTTAAATAATTTAATTATGCAAAATCTTTACTGCATTAGTCATCATGCTACTAGAAGTTTGTTGTACATTTTTACATTTTTACATTTTTCAGTTTATAAGCTTTTGATGCAATTCCACTGGAGTGCCATTGGGAAACAACATCACAACTGGATTTAAAAAATATAACATATCCAATGTCATCTCTGCATAAGAAAGAAAACCCTTACAATGCTGACAGAAGAGGTGTCAGAAGTTTTTAAGAAATAGAAGGTAAATTGATTTAAGCAAATGATTAGCACTAGGACAAAGTACAATTTAGCTTCAACCTGGAGGGTTTAGGTACAAAAAGGTTTACTCTTTGTTTCAACATGAATTTATTTTTTAATGTTACATGAATATCATTAATAGCTGGCACGATGAGAGACTACATGAATATACTATGTCAATTACAAGTGCTAAAATTACATATATTTCTTTCAAATGCCCAATACCTTTATTTTGGTAGATTGGTTAGATCCTCCTGAATGCCAGAGAGGGAGTTTGTTTGGCCTAACTTGCCTAGCTGAGAGAATGGCAGTCTGACCATAAGAATGAAGTTGACAGAACCCTTCTTACTTACTTGTGGAATGAGCCAGGGAGCTGCTCCAGGGGTGAAGATGGGGTACAAGAAAAACGCAAAAACTAATATTTATATATACGTAGGAGAAAAGAGGTAGGTGAGCATAGCATCTAACCTTCCTTCCAAACATCTGTAAACTCATTTTTTTACATTTTTATGTCTGACTTTCTAATCCTGGAAAAATAGCACTACTTTACTGTTTTAACTCTTTAACAGCTGAATAGCAGTTGCAGCAGTTCAGGGTGTAATGAGAAAGTCTTCCCAATAAGTTAACAAGTTCTGAATCGAGAATGAGTGTGTCAGACAAAAAACTCTAGTACTTTACATATAACAAAAAACAGGATACTTTCTTCCCTTACTCTGATGATAGGAAAAGTGAGAGACAAGTGCTCAACGCTGTGTGACCATGGGTGGAATTCATACATGCAGCATGTTTAAGCAGTCTATTTTTATAGATCTCGACAACCAGCCAAATATGCTTGCCACTGTGAATACAGGTCTTGTGACTGGTGCTTTAAGAGAGCCCTTTACAGCAGAAAAGACCAACAAGGGGGAAGAAACAGTATAGAACACATGCCATACAATACTAAAGCAGCAGGCCAGCTGTCATGCTATTGACTGTAAGCTTTTCACTGGAGAGGAGAATGGATCTTGCTGTACAGGTACTGTCTCGGTTCATTTTTCAAGAAGCACTCCTTTTCATTCACTAAAGAACTATACAAGGTGACAGCTACTGTCTATGAGACTGTTGAAGCCGGACGGCACAAGATGTGCTCTATAGGGTGGATGAGAATTCAGGAGCACACACACAAAGCCAAGCCATTTTAAAACATAGTGAGAAAATAAAAAAGCCATATGAAGTCAATTATCATTGTATCAAATGGGTATCACACTATGTTCAGTACATTATAGAAAGTACATCCCATATTCTGGCGAGGCTGAATATCCATGCTGCTGCCAATAAATTACTACCATGTATCATTCCATAATTAAAGGAAGCGAGTTTGGTAGAAAAAAACGTTTTTTATAAAGACAATAGCAGAATATAACATAAGACATATTTTAATATTTATATATATCATATAAATTAAACTATTTTGAAATTGCATTAATGAAGTCTTAAGATTCATAATTAGTTACTGTTGTTTAAACAATTATGTCAACCTTCTCATGCTATTTTGTTCTACAGAAACTAGCAAAACTAGAAAAACAGTTATAAAATGAAAAAATTCCACTTATTATTTAAATACATGTAATATTTAAAAGAACAAAAGTGCATTGTGTACATGATCTTGAGAATCTGACTTTCTCCAATCCCACCAAAACCAAATAATAGTAATAATACGAAGGTAGATACTTCTTGCAAACTAGAACAAACTATTTTTCCTTATTCTATAGGTTACAACGCTACCCTGCAAAACCTCCATTAAAAACGAAATAAAAAGCATGTGCTTTACAATTCCTTTAAAACATAAAAAACAATATACTATCTTAATGACTTCCATATTTGAGTATGGCATCTGTCAGACTGTTCAGAGTTTGCAGCTGTTCAGATACAGTACATTCTTTCGAAGGCAGCTTTCAGCGTCTTTATACCTTTTCCTCTTGGGGTTTATCTTTTCGGCCTTCAGGGTCAGGTCTCCTGAATAAAGGGCAAGTGCTCTTTCCTTTGTGGAGAAAGTCTTCAATACAGGAACAGCTCTGGGTTTTTGCTCTGATGTTATGCGATATGGTGCTAAAGAGGAAGAATAAACCACTTTTTATTTAAAAATCAATCCTTTGGTTGAAGTTTACATTGTTCACAAAACAACAAAAACATGCATCTCCTTTTAGAGTAAGAAAAATATCACTGGGCAACAAACTATGGTAATTTTTTCTCCAAGAGATATTTCTATTTCTGGTAGCACTTTACAATAAGGTTTCGATATTAAAGTTAATTAAAGATGCTATATAAAATAAAAGTTCTTTTTTACTACTAGATAACACCAGTAGTATTATCTTTATAATAGTGTTATACTATATATATATATGTATTTTGTTTATTTGATATTTAAATGCAGCATCTAGACCTACAGTGTGAAATAAAATAGACACATACAGTATAAATGTCATGTCAAATGTTAAAAGACATATTCAAAAGTCAAATATCATCATGAAAGGGCTCAAATTGTACATCCTTTGTAAATGTGATGCCTGCACAATATAATAACAACTACCCACATTTTTAGGTAAATGTATGTTTCCCAAAAGGAATTATAAGAAATATAAGAATTATATTTGGACAAGGAAATAAGATTGAATTGCTGCCAATTGCCACAAAATTCAGATGCAGCACAATTAAACAATCCATTCATCCACAGATTTCCTTCTTTTGGTGAATGTAACAATATTCTACCGTGGAAAAGTTAAAAAATTAAAATAGCTGATTAGAATTTGAAAAAATATACTTGCCTTATGTTAAATAGATACACAGCTAGTGGTCAGTTTAAGGTAATAAATCAATTTGGGCAAAGCTAAGGGAAATTATTATTAATTAATTTGTTGCTTAACATATTGTGACTAATTAAAGTGATGCAATAATGTGATAAGAATTCATGCACATACTTCCAAAGCTGGAGTACTGCCAGCATTTTAATACCATTTTCACAAACATGAGGAAGTGAGTCCAAACATAACATCAGTCATCCGAGCCTCTTAATTAATGGGCAACCACATCAATGTTATTAGACTGGTTAGCATCCAGGCACTGAATGTTAGTGAAAAACATTACATCTATAGCAGTCAAAATATTTTATGTATCACAAACAATTTTGCCTAAAATTACAATAGGCAAACATGAAAAATCTCTGCATGTTTGTTTCCCCAAGTGTTTCCTACAGTGGTACTTTTCCTAAACATCCCTTCCACAACTGTAAGAAGTATCTGTCCTGAATGCATTCTTGCCCAGTTATTTTCAGGCTTTTCTTGAGATCAGCCATATTGTAACATGGGATTCCCTAATCAAACATGCTGTCACCTGAATTAAAAAAACGCTGAATAGGTCATTTAAAAGCTGTGTGTACAGGAGGTGTACCATCATCAATTCAAATATACTTCTCTCTGCACAAGCTCTCAGTCTTGTAATTACATGATTTATTGAAATACTTTCCAAACCTACAACAACATTTTATGCAGAAACAGATGTACTGCACTGCTTGTTTGATCCAAGTAACTTAATGTCTTGGTTTCTGCTAATGGCTTCTCAATGAGTCACCATAGTATCGATTTCTAGCCAAAATCACTATCAATCTCATGGCTTAGCTTTAGCTTCAGATACAAAGAGGAAAAGAAAATCCTTGTCTCTAATGTTTTCACATGACTTCGACTCTCTGGGAAAATAAGTAACTATGGCTGAGAGCCACTGTGATTTGTGAACAGGCAGGATTCTCAGACGTGGTTACCTGTTACAGATTTCTCCCAGAGAATTTGCTCTAACAGCCTGAGGAACCAACTTTTCCACAGCAACTTTGACACTCATACATGTTTCTCGTTTGTAAAATAATAAAATAAAATACTTACCTATATTTAGAACTTCGGTTGGTGAAATGTCTACATGTGCCATTAATTTATACTTTTTTGTGGACAAAAAGTGTCCTTCCATGTCAGAAGAATCAAATAATGTCATTTCAACGGTAAGCAACAGCACCAAGGGTAACTTCTTCTGTGTTTGCAGCAGTAAATGAAAGCACAGAGCAAACTAATTTCATGTACCTAATGTGATCAAGAAGGAAAATTGTGTTACATGACAAGTAAACCCAACAGACTTCCTGATGCAAATGCTAGTGTCAAGCAATCCAATGATATGGAAAAAAGGAATTTTCAGATGCACAGTGTGACTTCATAAATCTGACATTTCATGGACAGTTTACAGCTCTATGTTGGATTAGTAAGATCCGAACTGCTACCCAAATATACCCGATCTAACAATGCTGGTTTACTAGTAGTGAATGTATTTTTACAATTTAATATAAGCAAATGGACTTGTGTTTTAATTTGGTGTGGTGTTGCCAAACTTAATTTGATAGAAATCTCATTTCATGTTAGTGTACTGGTGTGCCAAGGAAGAATTTTGGGAACTGTCATGATATTTAAGTTGGGTAAAAACTTTTAATTTCACATTTAATTACAAAAAATAAGGTAAGCGAAGTTTCGTAGTTGGAATTCGTAGAAAATGCAATGTGAAAGTGCAGGAGGAATTATGACAGCTACATTTTACTCCAGCTGTAACTTGCTATCATTCCTGATGTCATTTCTTATGAAGTTTATAGTACATACAGTATAAGGCTCTTAAAAGGTTATACGTACAGTCTATACCATAGGTTAACCACCCAAAAAGAAGCATTTAATATTTTTTGAAGATTCCTTAGAGACGGTTTCCACAACATTGCCTGGTATGTGTTGTATACACCCACATTCTATATCACCCACCTCATCTAACTAACTCAGTCTAAATTCACACCAGAGAATAAACCTCCTCTTCTCAGTAACCATGTTCCAAACAACAATAATGCAGTTCAGAAGGAACTCAGTTTTTTTCAGATTGTGTTAATGTCTGTTTATTTCCTGTTTATTATATACAGAATGTGAATCCACCATTGAATTTAGTATCTCTTTTAAAAGAACTGTGGTAATATATGCAAATATTATGTACTGAATAGAGGTTTTTACTACAGAGCTTTTTCCAATAAATTCCCACTTCGAATTTCATTATAATGATGTCTTTGCTATACAGATAAGGAAGCCACAAACATTTCTCAGGAAAACTCTGCTAACAGCAGCAGGGTTAGAATATATATATATATGTGGGAGTGTACAGGAGATGGAGAATGACAAAAACAAGAAGAAGTTGAGGAAAAGAAAAAAGCAACATTTCAGCCAAGACATCATGTCTTTTTTCTGTTTCGTCTTATTTTTCAGTGTGGGACTAACCTCCACTTGACCCAGCTTGCATGCTGACACAATTCCCCACTCAACCAACATACAGCAAGCCCTGATTTTCCTCGTCTCCTTGCCCCAGCATTCTGTTACCCTAAATAACTCCAAAATACCTCAGGTTCCAGAAAGACACCAGTTTGTCCTGCCTGTTGTTCAGAACTTGCCCAGTGCCTCTCTTGGACACTAGAGGATACTGGAAACCATTTTCTCCCTGAGGCCATACTGACCTACTGTAATCCTTGATTCGATGTTTTCTGCTTCATAAAAAAAACAACAAAGATAGCTGATGTCTGTGGTGCAGCCATTGCTGAGCAGTAGTGTTCAGATACTGTATACTGTTCAGGTATGTTTATTAAAAGCAAAGTATGAAGTAAGGCATTCCAACAGTCACTGTAATCTATTTTCTGAAAGGTCAGCTAACACTGTCACAAGCATTCAGCCACCCAAAGACATTTTAAAAGACACTTTTTATTAGTTAGTACAACTGTATTTTGTCAGAATTATATGTGTTACAGAAAATATGTAAACCAGGGATTGAGTATGAATACCTAAACATGAAATCAGAGATTTACCCTTAAATAAGAAGAAACACCAGTTCCCTTTCAATACACAATGTGATCATCCTGGGTCATGAAGGGCATTATTACTAAGATCCGGGACCAGATTTCAGTATTTACCAGTCAGTTAAAATATATGGTTCAATATTTACAAAGTACTGCTATTTTATTTGGTTGACACTTTTATACAAAGCGACCTACGTTTGCACCCATTTATACAGCAGGCTATTTTACTGGAAGATTTTGGGTGAAGTGCTTCGGGGTACAACAGTGGTGTCTTAGCTGGGATTTTAACCCACATACAGTACTTACTGTTAGACATTAAATCCAGAACCCTAACTACTGCTCTACACTGCCATCCTACATAATTAGTAATTCTGGAGGAATCTCAGGTTTCACATTCTCACTTTTATATTCTTCTTTGCTTATGTACGTATTCTTATAAATATCATCATCAGCCCATTTCAGTCACTGTTTAAGGAAGGTACATTCAAGGCTGGAATTCTGTTTCTTTATTGTGTGCGTTTTGAACACTTATCAACAATGGTGCAGTGCTCCCTGTGTCGTAGTTAAGACATTAAAAATATATTTCTGTTGTTGAAGTTAGTCACACTGGAATTTCTAATTATGTCCAGCACAATTATCAGTACTCCAAACTGATGGCTCACAAGTTCTGTTGGGCATTCTGTAGCTGATGAGAGCTGTCATTTGACACAGGAAAAATGAATGTACAGTGAGAATCTGCAGTGAGAAGGCTATTGGGCTGTTGAAAACGATGTTGTAATGAGATCTTGCCATCATGCTAAAATGTTTTTGACAGTACTATAATCCAGTGCAGAGCTGCAAATGATCCATGATGGGTTATTCTATTATGTTTACTGACATACAGCACAGAACTAAAACCCTCAAGAGGGGAAAAGAGTTAAACAGCTGATTTATTTTTATCAAATGGTGACCTTGAGCTGGATTAATTGTTGCTAGAGTTGAGAAATGTGAAAATATACACTATATGAATTTTGGAAATATTTATCTTTGAAAAAATATTAAAAGTTTAATTTTAATAAAATATTAGGTTTATTATCAGTAGTATTTATTTTAAAGAAGGTCCATTTTTTATTTAATCCCCCTCTTTTGGACATTTTCCAAAAATATATTGTATTCGTGTAACATGGAGACATTTTTAAACATTCAGCAGTACCCAACGTACTGATTACAACCACTAAAAAATTGAGAAAGCTTAAAAAAAGTTGGACTTATACA
Organism: Atractosteus spatula; assembly: GCF_055471065.1. NCBI lineage: Eukaryota > Metazoa > Chordata > Actinopteri > Semionotiformes > Lepisosteidae > Atractosteus > Atractosteus spatula. The sequence goes on along the minus strand of NC_142717.1, from coordinate 41,787,648 downwards.
TCAGTATTAACGGAGATGGGCAATAGAAGCTCAAGCTTGGTTTAGCAAAACATGTCCAGTGGATTTGACATTATCAGCTTTGACTTTGACAGGCAAAATTCTCTTTTAATTAATACAATGGGAATAATAATAATAAAGGAACAGCAGCTTTGTGGATTCTGTTCAGATGCAAATTTTGTTCAGTGCCATTCCTTGTGTGTGTCAACAGCTTGTAACACTCTAATTAGGAAGAAAATCAATTAGCACACAGGCATCACAGAAAGAAGTTAAAACTTTTCTTGTTTCCTTTTGGTGTAAAAAGTAGACCCCATTAAAGTTGGTTGTAAACTGTTTTACTTTTCACTTGAAATATCAGGTGGTAGTCAGGAGGGAGACAAAATGAAGGATGAAGAGGAACTAAAAGTATACACAAGTTGCATACATTCTATTGCCCTTGTTTGTTCTTTTTAATGGGAGATGGAAATGTTAAGTGCTTACCTGAGTGAGCTGTCAGAAAGCCTTTTCCTGGTGTGTCAAAGAGAAGTCACCATAATATCTCTTCCTGGAGAAATGGTTTCAGACAACATAAAAATAGCTTTGGGAAAATAAGTCTATATCCAAAACTCAGCATAGATAATTACGTGGAGAAAGTGAAATTTTACAGATGAGCAAATGTGACCTCATATGCCAAAAGGATTTGCAGCTGTGCATGTCCTTTCTCAGAGTACGACAGATGAGCTATGAAGACAGGTTTCTCCTGGGGAATGAGTGAAAGAAAATAAGAGAAAGAGTTTAAATTAAATTATTCTCCAAATTATCCACACAGCCTGTCTTTGTGCCAGTTGTGAATGAGAATATGTGACCATGAAATTTTTTAATGGAAACAGTGTGTTTTCACCATTAGCCATTATTAGTAATGCAGATAAGGGGAGAAGGTAGAAATAAAAATGGATTTGTGGTGTCCTGAGTCACAAAAGGAGAAGTATGAATCAGACTTCCATAATGAATATCAATTACGTATCTTAGATCAAACTTCAGAATTATGCATTTCCGTATATTTAAGGTTGTAAAGTTGAAAAGTAAATGTTTTTTTTAACTGAGATGTGCAGAACAAAATACTTTTTCCCGCAGGATACTTGTTGCCATCAATAATTCCCTTCACTCCAGAACTGAAATTTTACATTTCTGTATTTTTTTTCATGGAAAGCGACAAGGTCATACTAGCTAGTTCAGAATTCACTCTTTATCTCTGCCTTGAAAGAAGAGAGCTCAGTATGGGTCAGAGTCAGAATTCCAGGAGTAATGTCCTAGTACCCAGGGAAAAAAGGCAAAGCACTGTACAAGTCCATTCCAAATGTATATACTATAGGAAGAAATGTTAATGTTAAGTAAAAGCTTTGTATCTTATCTCTCACACATAGCGGTTTTTACTAGTTGTTCATGTATTTGTGTAGAGTTCATTTAAGTGTAACCTTTACAGTATGTGTGCATTTACACTTCTGTATTTTACACACAGGTAAACTTTTCCACACATCTGAATACTGAAAGCAGAAAAAAAAACAAGGATCTTGATAACCGGGAGAAAAACTAAAACTTGATGAAAAATTAGTTACATGTAAAGTGAAAAAAAAAACTTGAATTTTCCTTTTAATTTCTTCCATGTGTGTCAGCTCAGGTGGTCAAATTACAGTATTGCTGTGATGTCAGTGTAACGGAGTGTGCTAGAGAGCAGCAGCTTTGCCTGCAATCTGCTAAACTTAGTCTACAGCTTTGAGGAACACAGAGGCACACAGAGCGAGGCAGGGGAGCACAGCTGATGTACTGTAAAAGCACATGTGAAGAGAACAAAACGGAAACCTCTAGAACTTCATGGGTTACTGCTGATGACTTTGGGGATGGGAATGTTCAAACTTAATGTATGTATATGTACTGGATGCTGCGAGTTGAATTGTCTGGGTGATATTCTCACTGATAATTTCTTCTAATTGCACTGTACAGCAAATGTACGTTCTCGGGCTTCAGTTGAATCTTCATCTTCGATTCCAGTCATTCAGTTGTCAACAGATGTCCATTTTAATAAGAATCTGTTGAGGAAAGCTTTTGAAAACTTCCCAGGATGAAGCCAAGATCAGCATTGCAACAAGCACAGGTATTAAAGTTAGCAAAATGTCTCCTTTATGCTGTAAGCTTTCTTATTCTCCTCTAGAACAGATTCTAGTATTCACTACCTACTAGCAACTAAATGAACTTGATAGGCTGAAAGCTGTAATATTTCTCATGTTCCTGACTTTGTTGACTGTTCCCACTATGGAAATGCAAAATAACTGCCTCTCAAATTAAATATTAATGAGCAAGTTTCCATCTGCCTTTCCCATTGATTTACTTTTTTGCAGCAGGAGATGAGAAAGTATTCCACAGTAGCACGACCTTCTGTGCAGAATGCTTCTCTAATTGGCTCTAGACACTCTCCCCTAGCACCAATTTGTTTCCCCACTACTCTCTTCTTATGATTATAGGAAGTCCTTTCATGAGCCATCTCTTTGCTGGAACTATGAGTTGGCAAGAAAAAGACACAAATGGTTGTGGCAGCCTATTTTGAGTTAAGCAAAATCAGATATTTATCAATAGGCTTATCAAGGTTGGGGTATCAGCTTTGATATAAGACAACAATATTCAGTACAGTAGGAGTTTCAGGGTCAGGGTCTAGAATCTGTTTTATCAGAAAGACCTGATTTTAATGACAGCAAGAATAGCCTCCTCTCCTTTTAACCTTTCTCATTTTCTTGTAATGAACGTCGCCTGGTTACAATTGGCATGTTTGTAGGTGACCTGTGAAGTTACCAGGAGAATGAAAGGATTGTGCTTCAACAACCAGTAGACCTTGAAAGCAGCTTTCTGAGAGATAGGAAGGGATTCTTCTTTATCAGAAAGAATCAGTCTTTTTACCTTTTAGTACAGATTGAGAGCAACCTTACTGCTTAATCGCATATTGTATAAAATATTTAACCAATCTTACTGCAAGCCAATCCAGAACTACCATTTTTCTGATAGGACAATGCGAGATCACACAGTGCTAGAATTACAATAGCACAACTTTGAGAAAACAATGTTTTCTCTTGCTATGGCCAGCTTGTCCTCCTGATCCGAATCCAGTAGAACAATTCTGGGGAGCACTCTCCACTGCTGTCAACAGGAGACAACTGCAACCGGCTCACTGCAGCTGTGCAGGAGGAGAAGCAGAACCTCCCACAGCAGTCTGTACAGAGGCTGATCAGGTCTGTGCATCAATGCTATCAGGGTTGTGCAGGAAGCCATACCTGGAATTAACCTTCTAATATATCTATTTTGATAGTGTCGTGCCATATTGAAATGCACCACAATTCTTTTATTTGCTTTTTGTTAATGTTTTCTTTGATTTAAAAAAATGTTTTTGTTTAACACATTCAATTTTCTGAGGGGGTGGCATAGTGGACCAGTGGTTAGCATTGCTGCCTTGCAGGGCTGGGGCCCTGGGTTCAGTTCCTGGGGTACTTTGTGTGTGGAGTTTGTTATCCCTGTGTTTCAGTGAGCTTCCTTCAGTTGCTTTTCTCCCACATACCAAAAACATACTGGTAGGTTAACTAGCTTCTGGGAAAACTTGTGTAAGTTAGAGCATGTCCATATTTGTGACTATCTGCCCTGTGATGGACCGGAACCCTATCCAGGTGATATTCTGCCTTGTGCTTCCCTATGACCCTGGATTGGGAGAAATGGTTAGAAAATGGATGGATGGGAAGTTCAGCTTTTTTATTCTTTTGTGCATCAGTATATGAGGTTTGCATGTATTACACATCAGATATATAAATGAAGAAATCAGATATATAAATGAATTAGTTAAATTTCCTGGGGTCTTTGAAAAAAGGGCAATGGGTAATCAAATGACTGAATAACTTATAATACTCTCTTAGTGGACTTGGAACCATTTAGCATATTCCTGGCTGTTATTAGCTTAACCTGTAATGGAATATAAATGAGCCCATATGGCTGCGATATAATCATGTTTCTTTTCAAAAAGCTCCCTGTGGTGGGTGTGCAGAAAAGCATGTGCATTCTGGAGGGCAAAGTTTTCTACATGAGTGCACATTCATTTGCATGGAGAAAGAATCCGAAGGAGCACAATAACGACATGCACCTTAATGAAAAAGGCAATCAGACGATGCTGCCTCTGCCTCAGGTTCTGTTCCCTTTGATTGACACCTAGTTCGGAGTAAAAAGTTTCTCCCGGGGGGGGGGGGGGGGGTTGGGAGGCTTGTGTAGAGGAATCTTTGACTATGCAGGCGCAATAATCACGAGCCTTAATTATTATTAGTTCAAGGGAATTGGCAACACATCTCTGGGGAACTGTTGCCATCTCACACGCTCTCTTTGGTTTCCCGAAAGCAGTTAGTTTTGCTCTCATCCCTTTTCTCTCCCCCCGTTTCATTTCTACCCGGCAAAGAGGGGTAGCTGTGAAGAATGAATTCAGCACCAGCAGGCCCGAAGGAGCTGCAGACTTGAATGCTCCAGAGGTGCACAGCACTGTGTTCTCGGGAGCCAGCTCCAAATGCAGTCCAGATGTTGCCAACATCGAGCTGGAGGTTCTCAGGCGGCAGTGGAGCCACAACAGAGGGGGAAATGGATTTTTAAAATTCCACAGGCCTTCTGTTCGGTTTCCATGCTGCGGATTTCATTTCACGAACGCCGAGCGTGGTGGGTGCCAAGGAGCGCTGTGGCCCCCAGAGAATCTAAAGTAACTGCTGTCTTAAAGAGCTCCAAGGGCTTGGTCTCTGTGGGATCTCCAACATTTCAATCTAAACATGATTTTGTAGAATTGTGCTAGCTATTGTACGTTATTTAAGAAAAAACTATGTTTGAACAGACTATTATTGGTTTTTTTGCAGTCTAGAATCCATATCAGTTTGTCTTTTCACAGAAATGACAAAAAAGTTAAAGAGTAGTTTGATGTAGGCTCTTTATTTATGAGAACTGTGAGGTGACATTTTTTGCTTCTTAAAAAAACTGAGTTCAAAGTGAACTGAAGTCTCCCTTTGTGCCATAGTACTGTAAATGCCACATTAGTTTCAATATATATCAAGCTATCTAATAGTTACTGTTCAATTTTAGTCCTTTTTCATTCCTGTGAGATATTAAAATTCTGTACCTAATGATGCAAGAATCCAACCAAGCTGATTGGTTCCTAAGTTACCATCTACCCATATCAATTATTTTGTCTTCATGACTCTTCAAGGAGTTGTATTATGGGGTTGTTGCACCTGGAGTTGTTTTGTTTTTTTATAAATTCCTAGACTACCTTCCCTAAAGGATTATGTGAAATGGCAGATGATCTTACTCTTAAGTAACCTGTCATTCCACCTTGTAGGGGAGGCGTTGAAAGAGACTGCTGTCACGCCAACTGGAACTGAGGCAGGTCCTAACAGCTAGTCAAAGAAGGTGTTACAGCATAAGGATGTGTGGGGGTGCTTCTTAAACCACAGGAAATGTAAAGATAAACTCTTCTGTTTAGATTTTAGAAGCACTAAGGTACAAATTACTAGTATGACTGTACGTTTACAATCAAACAGGATTTTTAAAACTTCATAAATGATATATCCTCAAAAGTAGCTCTGTGCTGTATTTTGCCCCCTATACGTAATTAGAAATTATAAAGTTTTCAAAAGAATCCCAGCCTTGTTCTTCAAATGGTGTGTAATACAAATGATGGCAATTTCTGTCTTTTTCATGAATAAATGCTCAACTGACCATGACACAAAGTATTGTTTTAAGGTCTTTCTTTCATAGTCTTCTTGGATTTTTGCACATTTCTGAGTTATCTTCTCTGAGGTTCGTATGCCCCCCTTTATTTTTTTACATTAAATTAGATTCTTTTATTCATCTGAATCCCGTTAGCAATTGTATACAAAAGCTTCAAACAAACAGCCCAACAGTGGAAGTCTGCAAAAACTCTTCTGAAGGAAGAGGGAGTTCCACAATAATTCAAATCACATGAAGTAAATGTGTTTAACTTGTTTGTCTGCAACCATGAGATGACACTGATTATCTGTAAACCAGCTTACTACTGTAGCTGAATGTTATACTTTCTGATAGTAACAGCATCTCAAAGAGCCAATGTCACTTCTGAGGGTTTAGAACTATTCAGGTGTAAATCTAAACTATTTTTTTATATTATTTTGGAATATGGAGTTTATAACAGATCTCTGGGAGAAAGATTAGATCCTAATTTTGCCCACTTCTGCTCTCCTATGTATCTATATATCTTGCCCCCTGGACTTCACCTTGCGCATCTCTCTTGCACCCCTCCCACCAATCTATACCCTTGCAGCAGCTCCCAAGCTCATTCCTTGCAATAGGGTTGGGGGTTGGGCAGCCTTATCCTCATCTAGGTGACTTTCACCCAATACTCTCTACACATTTCACCCCTCTGTTGCATGCATTCAGATCTAACCCAGAAACTGAAATTGGAGTTGGAAGTTTAGGTAAAGTAATGAAAAAAATATCTCAACATTATCAGAATGTCACTCAGTACTGGGAAGGTTTGTTGCATTCTGGAGTCTATTGCAGAAGCACAGGCTACAAGGCAGGACTTCATCCTGGATGGAGTCTCAGTCATCGCGGGGTGCACACACACACGGACGCTTTGGGGACACCAACTAGCCTATCTAGCATATCATGGTGGAGGCGACCTGATCATCAAGATCATCCAGATGTTACACAAAAACACAAGGAGGGCTTTCAAATTCCACAAATAACACACCCCAGGCCAAAATCAAAACCAGGATTGAGCCAACAGCACTACCAATCATACCACCCTGTCACCCAACAATGAAAAAGCTGAGAAGTGACCCTGATATAGAAGAAGATGCCAAGGGCCATTGCTGAAGTTCTCCATGTTAACTGTACTCCAACAGCCATGCCTCAATAGTCTAGATTTTTTACTTCTTTGAATGTTTTTTTTTCATGTAGACCACAATGGATCATAAAAAAATCGAAATAAAACGTTTGTCACAAGAGAAATGCAAAACAAATAATTTTTACAAAAAAATGAAAATGTTGTTGAGCATGACAATGTTCTCAGTGGTTCACAGGTAAATCTTATCACATAATAAGCTACAGACTGACCAATCATGTGGGGCGCTCTGCAGGATAACCCAGGCACTTGTGAAGATACTAGTTCAATCAGAACAATGGCTTTAGGCATCCCGTTATTTTGGGATTAACCCATCACACAATTTGATACATGAATTTGTTGGGTGAAGAATCAAATTCTGATCAGCTATAAATTAATTTGCAGTACTCTAGGTTTTTCAGTAACTGATTGATTCAAGGATGTCATCTAGTTTCTTGAAAGAAGCCTGGTTACAAGCTTCTACAAGTACAGTATGACATAGCTGGGCATCTTGTTGTGAAAGAAAAGAAGTGCCTCATGTTCTCAGCTGTTTCCATCTGCATCTTTTGGTTCACGTTTCACTGTTGTTTTAGTGCACTGTGTTGACCACGGCGAAGCTTTAGAAGACTCTGAATACTTGAAAAAGGTCCCCTCATATTCCTTTGTGTTCAGGACTAAAGACATTCTGCTCTTTCACAATGTCAGTAAAGGACATTCCTTTGAGCCCAGGAATGTATCGCGTTGCTCTCCTCTGGAGTTCAGAGCAGCAATACATTTATTGTCATGTTGTGTCCAAAATTGTACAGTTTTAACATAACATCCCCTAATTTAAATTCTACCTTTTTACTTTATATCCTAACATTTTATTTTGCCATTTTTGGGACATTTTCTGAGAGATTAAATCTAAATCTTTCTCATAAGTAGCCTCTCCAAGCTCAGTGTTTTCTGCAAAACCACTGCATTTAACTACATTATAAATGTCCAGAATTGGCATTAAATCTTTTTTTAAATTAAACTAATTACAGTGTATTACCCCCAATTTGGGTATTTACTGATTATTTGGTCATTTATGCCCAGTAACCAGTTATAATCCAAGTACATCAAAAGCTTTCTGAAAACTTAAATATACAGTACTATTGCTCTGTATATTCTAACAAATTAAGCAAGACTTATGCTGAACAATTCATGTTGAGTATCTCTTAGAACCTTATTGCCAAACAGAATTAGTAATACTTATTAGTCTGTATTGACTATGTTTAGTTCTGTAACCTTTTTCATGAATAGGCATTAGCGAATTTCTAGTCAGGGAGTATTACCTATGTCTTGAGACTGCTAGAAGAATTATCAGTTGTTTCCTTAAGTGCAATTTGTTTGAACACAATCAGGCCCTGGAGATTTGTTTATCTTGAGTGTTTCCCATAACTGTAACACTTCTGCCTTGTCTATGTCTAATACTATTTAATATGGAACTTTGTCTTTCCTCAGCCTGAGGCATGTTATCTGTTCCTTCCTTAGTAAACACTTCAGTGGAATATCTTCTTAATACATGAACCATTTTCCTGTCATTATCTAAACATTTCCCTTCTTTATCTCTGAGACACTTTAATTCACCACCTTACTCTTCTTTTGCTATTGTAAAACTGAAAAAAATATTGTTTTAAACTGCATTGCACTATTCCTTCTTAAGTCTCTCTTGGCCTAATATCCTTTTCTAATCTGTGCTTGCAGTTCATTATACTCCTTTTATTTAACTGGATTTTGAATGTTTCAGAAGGAGGTTTCTTTCTCCTCATCTTCTTCTTTATTTTAACAAATCAAGTTAAATAAATTGATCAGTCTTTTTGCACTCTTTCTACCAGTCAAGAAAAAAAAACCTTATATAAAGCAAATAAACACAGAAACTACATTCCTCCTTAGTACAAAGGACAAAAATGCACTTTGTACCACTACACTACTTAGGTATCCATACTTGAGGAAAAGACATGAAGTCAGAAGACCACAGATTCCTACACTATGGAACAAAGTAAAAATTAGGCATAAGGCAATTTAGGCCCTCAAATTATATTCATAGTCCTGTAATGCAGCAATAAGTTTAAGAATTATATTAAAGGTAAAAAAGTTGAGTGCAAACACTGGACTATAGTGTCGTATAAAATTACATTATTCTGGTGTTACCTTTATCTTTCCTATGAGACCTATAGACATCTCAAAAGTGTTCTTTTATAAACGTTCAACAGTCCCACAATGCCATGCATTTTCAATGTTTTAGTACCTTTGACTTGGGTTCTGAGTTTTGACCTATCAGTTTTCAAATGTCAAGCACAGATTTATATTTTTGCTTTCAAATAGATTAGAAACTGCTGTTTCAACATGATAACAACACAAATTCTAAACTCTTTTCTGAGCTCTGTAAGAAATGCTAGTTTCTTTTTTTATGAATTCTGATTAAAAACAGCACTAAAACACCATACAGTACATTTGAACTTAAAACATGAATACCTGTATTTCAGTCATAAAACTAACCATTTCCTGTAACGTAATTGAAAAAAAAATTCTCCAGCACACAGAAGTACACTATCTCACCACCACTCTGATTTTAGAAAGGTTCAATAAGGAGCAGTGACTCATGGAATTCCAGGCAAAGGTCAGAAGATGAATCAGGAAATTCGCTTGAAAGTAGAAATAATCCAAAAGCATTGACGTGCTTAGAATAAATGTTTTCACACAACCATTCTTTTCAGCTGGAATTTAAGGAAATCATGACTGGGGTACCCAGTAAAACCCCAAATCGCCCTTGTTCTGCCACCAGTTGCCCAGCCACTACTCATCAAGAACATTAGATACAGTTTTGTGTACGACATGGATACAGGAGGAGAATCAAGTCACTGATGGATTACAGAAGGCCCATCGCTAGAGCAGTCCAGCATGTTACCAGCTACCTTAAATTATGTGGTTCATGAGTCATGACATCACTGGATTAATAATTGAAGTGAATTTCCATCACTGTCTTCGGCCATAAGATACATTTTTACGCGCGTTTTATTTTTAATATGCTCAAGTATTTTATCCTATTATGGCAACTATTTTGAAGTTCAATAATGGATCTGATGGAGTAAATACAAAGCATATGCCTTCTGTTCCTCCTTCAGTTAAGAAGTTACATTTAGTTGAATTATTCAGAACAATACAAATCATAGTTCATTACAAATTCTTTCACACCTGCATCATTGATGCAATACTAATAAGCTTAGGACCCATAAAAAGAACATGTCGGCTTCAGTGGAACACTCATCCCGCATTTAATGAAAATCAAAATCATATGTTTCCTACAATAGTAGGACGTAGCGTTGTCATGACAGTTCAAACCGGATGGTATGTTTATTTCCAGACCATAACCCATTCAGTGTATCAGAATCATCTGTGGGGGTTGAAATATGCTGTTAGTACTATACACCTCTTCTTTAATTCTAGTGTTCTATCCAATTGGCATCGCTTACAGTAGATCACTCAAATTGCTTCTTACAGAAAAACATCCCTCTTAAATATATATAGTAGGATATATAATATATAAAATTTTCTATATATAGGATTTTGTTTTCTCTTAAACTTCTGTCACAAGTCAGTAGTTTTTTTATTGATGTAACACAGTGAACAGTAAGAAGAAGGTCAACATCACTCAGTAAAGAGCACCCGGCTTTAACTTAACCATATGTGAATGCTTTTCACTTCAAAGCCCAACTATCTACAATATAGCTTTTTCTTGACAAACACTGCTGCTCAACCCTAGTATAAATCATTGACTGAGCCAGTACATTCCCTTTAACATAATGCTTCACATAAAGTCTAGAAGCAACTTTAACCATGCAATTAACCTATTTACAATACAATAAATGTGTCCAAAACATACAGTCATTAGCTGGTGCTGAAAGCAGAATAAAATAATAAAAATGAAGAATGTGGTTTTAATCTTCAGTAAACTAGATGCTCATGCCACTTTAAAAGGAAACTTCTTGGTCGGTAAACCAAGCTTTTGGATGATATCATCCATTTTTGCCATAGAAACAGATAATCAATGGAGTTACTGTGTGTTTAAAAGCCAGGAAAGAGCAAACAGAGAAACACATCTCCTATCTCTGAACTGATACCAGCTCCTAATTTGACTCTAGTAAATCCAGAGTTGGCAGCTAAATTTGCTGTTACTCGGTGCAAACACTCCTCCCTTACCAAGACTATCTTCCAATTGCCTATAAGGAACTTTGCTGACAGAGCTAGAATTAATTAACAGATCATCCAGTGAAGCAGAAAGTAATCGAAGACTGCAAGTTCTGAAAACATTGTTCTCAAATCTTTTGCTTTTCTTCAACGATAAAATTATCTTAGATTATATGTCTATCTAGCCTGTCTTGGAGGCTGTTGTGCTTTTTCCCCTTTTTTTGTACAGAACACCAACAAAACCTGCTTGACTCCTGGAATCTCTTTAGCTTTTCCCGTGACATTGCAATACAGTTTTTGATAGTACAATTATTAAAAATGAAACAATACCATACTCAAATTCTAAAAAACAGAAAGCTAGCACTACAGCTTGTAGCGAAGCTTTTTTAAAATGTCAACTAATTATTATAATAAAGAAAACTTAAGTACACGATTTATAGTATATGTTTTATTTACATTATCCAGAGCCAGTGTCCCAGAAATGTAACAATCCACTGTTTGAGGTAGATACTCAGCCAAAATGGCCATACCTTACCATTCTCTTAAAATGTACAATACAAAATAGGGACTAAACTGCATTTTAGACTGTTGATCTGTTTTGTCCACAGAGCCAAATAAGAAAAATTGAGAACACTTTAAAATGTTGCATTAGCCATTTTGAAAAAAAAAAGTATATTGTGGGAGTGAGTACTTATAGATGATTTAATAAAGAACAGTATTTGTATTGGAAGATACCAAAAGCCAGTCAGTTCCATTTAGTACATTATATGGCCTCAATACGGAGCTTCTAGCATGCTGAATCACACGAACTCCTAGGTTTAGCTCTAAAGTCCAGGAATGCCCGTGTGTGTATGCCATTAACCAGATGTGACCTGAATTTCCCAAGCAGCTGCTGTGAGCTGAGGAGCCTTGAGTCAGCTGACGTATTCCATCTTACAGCCCATGAATTGTTTGGTACATTGCAATTGTTGGAGAGAACTGCATCACTCCTACAGAAAAAGTAGCGTCAGTTGTAGGAATCTTCACACTCTCAGCATAGAAAATGCCTCAATCGTCCCACAGGTGTACAATCTGGAGGAAATGCTGCAGTTTTCATCCTCCCACTGCCAGTAAGAAGATCCTAGCAGCGATGCCATTAATTATGTACAATTGAAATGGTGGATTGTAGAATGAAGAAAGAGAATGACTAGCCCTAAGGTTCTGCTATTTTTTTTAAAGAAAATGTTTTGTTTCTCCATTACTTTACAAATTCTACTGGACCATGGCAAATAAACTGAAAATAAAATCTGAAATGAACTGAAAATTTAAAAAAAAATTTAAAAAAGATGTACGCTGATGGCATAGTGTAGTTTCCCCATTGAACTTACCATAGTGGGCCTGCCACAACCACCCCTGTCAATTTCAGCCTTTGTTAAGCAATAAATTCCACAGCTGTAGTGAAGCACAGCAGAAAGGGCAAGAATGCTGTGTGCAAACATTCCTCAGCCTGGTGTTCATAAACACTTTTTGGCAAACCTTGAATTACAACAAACCTGGAAGACAGTGACTAACAATGAGAAGAAGCATAATGCAGAAACCACACTCTTCAGTTGTCTGCTTGGTGTCTAATTCAAAGTGTTTTGAGACAAAGAGAAAACACACTGGTACAGTGTTTTGAGTCTGGAGGCACCAGCTCTCAATGCCACTTTTATAAAAAGATAAACAGTTATTGTCATATTTTGTTCTAGCAGCAGTATTACAAACACTGTACATTGTTTTTCAAGGAAAGCAGAGCTCAGTCTATATTGTATTAATCTAAATACCATTGAAGATTCTGGCAGCCTCTTGAAACATTTACGTCTGTACAACAGAAAGACAGAAAGCTGTATTAATCTTCCTTTGAATACAAAGCTTGTCCAGGCTTGTTTGGCATAACTGGTGGATCCTTTTTTTCCTTTACGTTTCCCTTTATTTACAAAAATCACCAAGAGGATTTTTTTCTAAAAACCAACAGTGAATGATGGACCACTCTTCAACAGTAGCCTAAAACGTTTTAACAAAACTAGGAGCCCTGAGTGAGTTTGAAATTATCTAAGCACTGTAAATAGACGATTTCCTAGTGAACTGAAAAAGGTGAATTCCAGCAAAATAATAATTGAATTCAAAATATAAAACTCTGCATTGTCATGCTTACAAAATGCAGCTTTGGCAACACCCTGAAAACTTCATTCTTATCGAGTCCCATCACACTAGATGTACTGTTCACAAGAGAAAGAAATTCCTTTCTTTAAAGATTAAAGGGACAAATTCTGCTGCAGAACTGATTTACTATACGCCCCATGCAAAAATAATTAAACAGATTACTTTTCAATACATGTAAGAGTTTTTTTTTTTTCAATTTTACCATGCAACTTCACAAGCCATATTTAAAGTGAGTGGTTAAAAAACTTGAAATTTGCCACTGTTGGATGAGTACAACTGGAAATTAAACCATTTGCAAGTTATCTCTTAATCAGATAACAACATATGTAAATCTCAACTGTGCTAACTGTGCACACCTATACAGTACATGTGTATATGAACAGCAGGAAGAATGTGCATTTCTTCATTTACTTTTTATAGATCACCTGGCCAAAGAAATAAACATAATTATTGCACTTTCTGCTGCAGTAGTGCTTGCTTTAAACATCAAAGTTTTTGAATATTAAAAACTTCAAGGTAACTGCACCTACAGATCCCTATAGCACTTGATTAAGACAGAGAGACATCAGCACCTTCTGGTTCAAGGTAATGTTTTTTTCAATCAGTAGAGAAAATTCATAAATTTCAAGACTACACACATTTCTGGGAGTTTTCAACATTCCTTTAACCTTAGGCTCACTTGATTATGCTCTGCTGTGGCACATTTTACAAGTCTAGTTTTTTTTGTTTCATAAATGATAAAAGTACAGTTCATTAGAAAAATAGGAGCTTGTTTCCATTCCACAATAATTTTTGACAAAATTCAGAAGTGCAAGTATTGTGAAATTTTTTAAGCGTTTGCTCGATTTATTTAAGTCTTATAGTAAACCAACGGTACACGGAACTGTGTGTCATCATACACAAAGATAAAGAGGACAGATAAGAAAATACTTTAAATCTCAGCAATCAATGATGCATACTAAGCCACAGACTCAGTTTAGTTTTGTACAAAAGTGGGAATTTTTATTTTCAGAGAAATTAAAAATACGGAATATATAAACCTTCTATCGTTCTATAAATATAAAGGATTCTTTCATAGCAAAACAAATTAATGCATACCAGAGAAAAATACCATGGACATGGGTAAAGAACAGTTAATACATACTGTATCTGTTTTTAATATGAAAGACTTATCTCAGAACCATGCAGCAGAGAGTTCAACAGGAAAGGACAAATGTCTGTGACATGGAGGCAGATGCAAAATGCTCCAAATTAAGGTTTGAAAGAAAACACATCAGAAATGATCATTCATGCCTTGCATCATATTTCATACAGCCTGGTTTGAAAATTCAGTCAGTCATTCCAAAAAATAATACTTGAGTAATAAAATATCTACTCTGGGCTTTTTTTTTCTTTGTAGTTGCTCACGGGAAGACAAAGGGGAGTTCACAAAGTTTCTCCCTTAGGTCCTAATGCCTTCTTGGCTGGTGGTAACAAGACTATGCTTTTCCTATTCCATTTGTGCTTTCTACTCCTGTGCTCCATACTAAGACTCCAGTAATGTTGTTGGAAAGTGTTGGAATTTATGCCACAGAAGAAAATTTATCTAGACATAATTGGAAAAACGGCACAAGAATGTTCAAATAAAAGCAATGACTCAAAATAAATAAGACAATCTAATTTTTTTAAAAAAAAAAAAGCTTCAGAGGTATTTGAAACATCTCATTTATGGAAAAGTCTAAAAAACAAACCAGACTTGATCCTTCCTACCAGCAGACTGAGATTTCCAGAGCTGGCATGATGAATGACATCTTCAAAATGGAAATGGTGCAAAACGTTTCGAAACCCTTTTGATTATTTTAACTGGATAGCGTCGGAATCGTCTGCAACTTACTTAATTCTGACTGTATCCGAAAGAGTAAATGCTGAAAAAACAAAAATAGCCTTTTGATCAGGATAATACTTAACTCAGCTCAACTAGTGGATTCTGTTACTTGCAAGCAAGAATGATTGCTTTTAATTAGCAGAAAAAAAACCCAAAATGGTATAAACTTTTGATTTTTCTTGAGGTCTTTAGGTGTCCCCTTAGTAGTCCCCTCCCCCCCATCTACTTCTCAGACAATACTTCTGTGCATTTGTACCAGCAAACCCTCTACTTGCACTGCAAAGGTCCATTTTAGGTATTTCCAAAGAGCTATAAAATTGAAATAAAGGCACTGATGTTCGTATATTCAAGCCCAGCTTCCTTAATTTGCTAAAACATGACACTCCTCATAAAATTGAGCAGCTTTGGTTTAAACGACTAAACCAGAAGTATACAGTTGACATTAAATGCATTTCATTTTTCTTCTAAAAAAAAAAGAGGGTTTCATTCTTTCATCTCACACATACATAAAGCCATACACAGAAAAGACAAACTTAATACATTACACAGGTTCAGACAGTTATACATTTTTTTAGCAATCCATTTGATTTTCAGATGCTGCTATAATTTTTCCACTAAAGAATCAAAAGTTGAACCTACTTAAGAAGGATCTCGTTAGGCTACTGAAACTGTTAGGGTTGTTCAAGTTGAATGATATGTTAAAATATTCAAAAACACGGAGTTTGTGAGAAGAGGCTTCACTAAAAAAAAAAGTTGAGATTCTGACTGCCTTAGACAAAATGTTGCTTTAGAAGGCATTAGGACCAAAAAAAGAAGCTATTTAGAAGATGTAAATCCGTTCTTAAATTCCTTGGTTCCCTAAATCCACTTTAAGTTCCCGTTTAATGATCAAAAGATACAAGAAGCAGAAACCGGACTCTCAGCTCTTTGTGCACAAGTACACCAAGATCCGCTGGCAAATTATATATCCAATGCTGTAAAAATGATCCAGTACCTTTCTTCTTTTTCAAAAGTACATGTAAAAACAATCGAAAAAATGAGCACATTTGTTTTTTTTTAAATACAAATATATACTTACAAAAATCTCACAAAAGCTATGTACATCAAAATTTTATAATATATCAAAGAGTGTCTGTCACATCTCCCGATAAGAAAAGCTATTCTTCAGTTCGTTACAAAACACGCAGGAGTTACCACTGTCCCAATGATTTCACACTGTAGTTTCCCCTTGCTTGCTGTTCGCCAGCCTCGTGTAAAATTTCCTCCAGGAATTAAGGGTTTTACCAGACCAAATCCAGAATCCTGAAGTAATGCCCACAATCAAAGTCATGAGATACTTAATCATGAAGACTGTGAAGTCAGGGGTCATCTGTGGATGATGGTATGAGGGGCAGGGTATAGCATAGGTCTTGCATGTCTGACTAACCCAGCTTTGCTCCCACTGTTCCCTGAAAGCTTGCTCGTAGAAATAGCAGGCAATGACAATGGTGGCAGGGACAGTGTAGAGGACACTAAAGATGCCTATTCTGACCATCAGCTTCTCCAGCTTCTCCGTCTTGGTGCCGTCATGCTTCATAATTGTCCGGATTCGAAAGAGGGACACGAACCCCGCGAGAAGGAAGGAGGTGCCGATGAAAAGGTAGACAAAGAGGGGTGCCAGGACAAATCCGCGCAGGGCATCCACATTGTTGATCCCCACAAAGCAAACCCCGCTCAGGACGTCCCCGTCCACCTGCCCCACCGCCAAGATCGTGATGGTTTTGATAGCTGGCACTGCCCAGGCCGCCAAGTGAAAATACTGGGAATTGGCTTCGATGGCCTCATGCCCCCACTTCATCCCTGCTGCCAAGAACCACGTCAAGGCCAGGATAACCCACCAGATGGAGCTGGCCATGCTGAAGAAGTACAGCATCATGAACAAGATGGTGCACCCCTCCTTTTTGGTGCCCTGGACTACAGTTCTGTAGCTATCGTCGAACTTGTCATTACAAACCACCTTGTCCTCCAGCAAAAACCCGGCGATGTAGGCTATAGCCACCATCGTGTAACAGCCAGACAGGAAAATGATGGGGCGCTCTGGGTAACTGAACCTCTTCATGTCCACTAAATAGGTCAGAACCGTAAACAACGTGGAGGCGCAGCACAAAACAGACCAGATGCCAATCCAGATCCTGGCAAATTTCAGCTCCTCCTGACTGAAGTACATCATCCCATTAGATTTTAACGGCTCGCACGGAGCGCCACAGTCGTCTTCCCCCAGGAAGTGGTAGTTCAGATAAGGGGGGACCTGCAGAGCTTTCGGGCAGGTAAAATGTTTCGGCGGGTGGCGGTGCTCGTTGGGGGGCTCTTCTGTCACGGCGGGCGTGGGGTTCATAGGAGTGCTCTTGTCGGACATGTTCTGTCCCACGCACAACTCGCCAGCCCCGTGGACGGGGAAGGATTCGCACGCCAGGCTGTCCGGCCACTGGAAGCCGAATTTGTTCATTAGGGCTTCACAGCCCTGCCTGGCTCTCTCGCACAGCGAGCGACACGGGGGGAGAGCCTGCTCCAGCACCGTGCACACCGGGGCGTACATGGAGCACAGGAAGAACTTCAGGTCGGGAGAACACTGAACTTTTACAAGCGGGTAGAACTGGTGCACCTCCAGCCCAGCGTCTTCTTGGTTCGTGTGCCCCAGTAAATTAGGCATGATGGTCTCGTTGTAGGCTATATCCGTACAAAGTGGGATAGTGATCGTCTGGCAAAACCCGTGCTCTGGGATCGACATGCCTCTCTCGCCATACTGTCCATTGACCCCCCAAAGTCCCGACACCAGAAAAGAAAACATCGGCAACAGCAGCCGATTTACTCTGCTCAAATCCATTAGGAAGCAATTACTCCCGGCCATACTCTTCTTCGCGTGTCTTTACAACAAAACTACTTCTCCGCTCCTCTTGCTGACTCTTTCCTGTTGCAGATATCCCCAAGGCAAACTTTCCGAGTCACAACAGCTGCACCTTCGCCGGGTCCCTGTGTTGAAGTATCCAGCGAGCCGACAGTTTTGTGCAGATAGCTGAAATAAAACAGACCAGCAGAGATGCAACACCCCGCACCTCTCGCAGTCCGACCATTTGTGTCAATCCTTCAGCTCTGTTCAGACCGGTTTCCAGGCGCCCCACTGTCTCTCCTGCATAAGGAAAGGAGGGAGGGACCTTGAAACAGATGGCACCCTTTAGGGACCGTGTACATTTTACAAGTTTTTTTTTAAAAAATATTCTGCGCCTCTCGTAAAAAGGAAATGTGAAGTCGGCCAAAAACAGCTCATACGAGATACAATACAGTAC
Source organism: Atractosteus spatula (assembly GCF_055471065.1). Classification (NCBI taxonomy): domain Eukaryota; kingdom Metazoa; phylum Chordata; class Actinopteri; order Semionotiformes; family Lepisosteidae; genus Atractosteus; species Atractosteus spatula. The sequence continues at coordinate 41,769,167 of NC_142717.1, read as the reverse complement.
TGTGTTATTAAGAAGAAACGAATACCAACCCCCTTATTTTTGGAAATATAGAACGGAAAATAAAATTTGTTAAAACGCGTTACATTAACGCAGTTTCCCTTTTGCATTAGTTATAAACAAGAATTAGTTTGGTAGGTAAACACGGAAAAAAGTTTGGACCTCTCCACGATCCCTTTTATCCACGACAATATGTTATGCACTTTTGGAGTTCCTCTGTTCATTATCAGCGATTAGTTTATCTTTAGGCCTATTGCTAATGTCATCCACAGAGCAAGATGTTCTGTTCATTTTGTTGGCCAACGTCTCAATGATCATTGATAATTTGAATCCCTTTTAAGTAATCCTTTGTAACGTTTCCTGTCGCAAATTTACTATACGCTCACTGTCCCATAACACTAAGTTTTAGACCAGTTAGACCTCTTGCTTAAAATGAACCACGCAATCGTTATCGAATTTGATTTTCAACTGACAATAACTAAAATTATCACATATATATTCCTCAGATCCACCCTTAATATAGAATATAAGGTGGTAGGGGTTCGATGGACGGATCCTCATCAACTGAATTAACACATTTTCACCCCGTGCTTTTGATAAAGTTGTATTTCAAAACCACAAGAAGTAATCAACGCGCGTAATGTCAGAAGGCTTCTTCTCTATTTACGAATTCCAGTTAATTTGTTCATTTGGGAAAATGTGTTATGTGGCAGCCTGTGTGTGTGGGTGGCAATGTGTGTGCGTGTTTATAGGGGTCTTATCATCAGTTTACTAATTTAAACTCTTGATGTGCCATTTACCACTAAGCTATTCACACTGATTTCTAAAGGGTGTTCCCTGTAACTGTAACGCCTTATTTCCACCACCCCAGGGAGTGAGATGAAAGTAATTTGAAATCATCGCTGTTTGTTTCCAGGAACCCCGCAGTGCCGTGAAAGAGCTTTCAAATCCAACAACTGACAGTACGACTTTGAATTATAGAGTAAAATATGTACTTCACATCTAGTTGCATTTTGAGGAGGTAAAGGTAGGAGAGTCTTTTGTTTTGTTTACGTTTTGTAGACTTCTGGCCTACAAGTGGTAAACTCCTTTTAAATTCATAAAGCGCTGTTTCAGAACAAAACATTTTTAATAATGCGTTAGCATGACGGTTTCTCAAAGGAGAACTGACTCAGTCCCCCGTCAGGAACCGATACAATCCAGAAGCCCCGAACATAAAACGAAGCATTAGTCAGTTTTCACACAAAACATCAAACCTGCGGTCAAAAACAAATCCTAAATCTGATGAAAAGGGCCACCAAGTCTCCAACCTGAGACTGAGACATTGTCTATCATGCTAAATTCTTTGAACTTTACGTTGAATTCCTGAATGTTGAGCTGTTTTATTAGCAGATGGGAAAGGAGGTGACAATATTTCATCAGTCAGAAACATGGTGGCACAAAACATTGTCCACCCAATTCATTCAAGGACCAGAAAGTAAATCCAGATGTGTTCAGTGTACTTCAGCTTTAGTAAAAGGACTGTCCCAGATACAATGTATGTATTGTAGCAGTAGAAAACTCAGGGGTGGTTTAATCGATTACCTGATGACCACTAACACAAGCTTAGTTGACTTAAAAGAAAAACTAGGTAGTCCACTAGCAGTGTTAATCACGATTTATGAAAACCCACACTATCCACACTATCCTTTGGATAAAAACTACATGCAACGTAGACTCCATTTTTAAAGAGCAAGGATTTAGTTAGATTGTATTTAGAAGCAACAAAATGGTTTAAATAACTGATAAATACAATTTAAACTTTAAAGCCACATAGAATTAGTTAATATTTCATAATAAAATGAACGTGCTTATAACGTCTTGATATTTTAAAATGCTAAAATTAACTAAAAGGTTAAATGTTTACAATTGAGTAAAATAAAGTTAACAACAATTAAAAACAATAATTAACAATACTTGTTAAAATAAAGTTAACAATTGAATAAAATATAAATCGACTGAAAAACTAAGGTTGCTTATTTTCATTATTGGAGAACTGTAAGTGCTGCTTTTGAAAGGTCCCTTTGAGATGGTTGGATATTTCTTTAATCAGAGGTCAAAGTGAGACATTTCTAAGACAAAAAGTCAAATAGTGATGACCCCTTAACAAATTAAGGCCAATTGCTTTCCTATTGGCCACGAGGTGTGTCCATTGGCTGAAACTGCGTTGTGCGTTGATGCAGGAGTGCAGCGATTGGAAAGATCGCACTGCTATCACTTTTCAGCTGAGAGAAGTTTTGTGATTTTTCAAAACAAAAAACAGCCGAGTTAAAAGAGATTCTTTGTCTAAGGTGTAGTGTCGCGTTTTGGTTGTTGACCACATACTGTATGCACATACCTTCTGATTACCATTGACACATGACTAATTCTCTCTGTCTTGGCATTTGCATTAAAGAAATAATTATTACCTCTTGGCTGCTCGAGAATGTTATGTTTCCCACTGGGGTAGAACATTAGTTTCTTCTTCCTGTGCTTTCAAACAAAACTTCTTGGTTCACAGATACGCGGCAGAATCGATCCCGTCCATTAGTTCGCGAAGTTTAACACGTGGCAGATAAGTGAAATATAGTCGAGTCAGTCCCCATTAATTCATACTCAACACTGGTCACGATTAGTTCGTGGTTTATGAAAATAAAACGAGGAGATTATGCTATCTTCTTATTCCACTTTTAATGTTACAAAAGGCATTATTTACCCTGTGGTAATTACGGAATTGTACTGCTGGATCAATGTGTGCTAATGGATATTTTAAATAATATGTACCCTTTAACGTCACAGTACTCTGGAGAATCATTGAAGTTGGTGTTGAACAGAGGGAGTAGGCTCTTGCAGAACTCGTGAGTGCTTTCCCTGAGACCTTGCAATGCGGTTAGCTTTTGTGCAATGTATTCTATTATTATTTAGAAGTAACTGAACGTAAACAAAGGCTCATTTTAAACCAAATATTTCATTCACTCTTTGGCGCGGCCATTTCCTCTTCCGTCTGCACAATTGCTAATTCACATTTTCATTATTGTGTTTAATCAACACTCTGCCGTGAGACAAGTAGTGTCTGTGTTAATGTACTGTACTTGACACTGTAGAGGAAGCGAGTAAACCGTCTCTCGTCATGTTGAATAAGACTACCCCATCGCCACCCCGCAGACTGGCAACTTAATGTAAAAGCAGTCATTACTGCAGTCTTAGACACAGCCCACGATGGCTCCTGAACCACGTATTTCTCTTTGTTCTGTAATTGGAAACAGGATTCAGGGAAAAAAAAGGGATCTTTTTTTTACCACAAGGAGAGAAGAACTCAAAATGAAGCCAAACCCATCGAGGTAAAAGTTTTATGGGCAAAACCGCATTTTGAGTTTGTTATCTATATTTTGTTAACGTGCGCTGAACTAGGCAAACAAAACCACACCCGACTAATCTAAATTACTTCGTGCTTTTCTTTACTTTCCATATTTTAGCAGTGAACCCCTCTGGGATTTGCTGGTTGTATCGAGACAGACTGAGAGAAAGCGTCCGGGCTCCAACTCTATGGTGTGGTGAATTGTTGGCGGATCAGCTGGTTTGGAATGTAGCAACTTGTGTTTAGAGTTTATTTTTAGGCAATACTTGTTTGTGAGCCTGGCCAGAAGTTAAGTATACAGTAGGAGCAAATAAAGCGCAGCAGTTAGGAAAGCAGTTATGCTTTCTGAAGCTTATCGCTTAAAATCTTTCATAACCAGTGCCAACCAATTTATGCATAAAACTTCTTAAACGAAAGAAAACAGTTCTAGGGAGAACAGTTCTGTTTTAAGAAAATATTTGTGCTCTTATGAGATTAATATCTTTTACCAGGAAGGATTTATTTTACTGTAATAGCTGTATACACTATTTAGGAAAGTACTGTTAGGCAGAGTACAGAGTTCTGACTGACGGGACTGATTCACAAGTCACAAACTGGATGTGTGTGTCGTGGGTGCCAGACCTCAGACACGGCCACTGCACCAAGCAAACAAAGCATTATTTTCCTCTCGTTAATGTTAATTTCAGAATCATACATATAACTGCCAGCATTCAAAACAAAACATTATTTTCACGTTACTCGTGTTGGAGCACTCGAAAGAGTTTTACTGTGGAACGTGGTCATGTAGGTGGGTAGTTCCACTGGCTCACACAAGCAGCCGATCAGACCAGGCGGTATCTTGGTTTCCAGGTGTGAAGTCACCAGAGCAGGTGTGACTCCCCTCCTGGATGGGACACCAGTCCATCACAGACCCCACCATCAGCAGACTGCAGTCTCTGTTCAAGAAGCTGCGTGGACTGGACTATTCAGGACAACAGCCGTGTACGGTATACTACAGTGACTAGAACCCACAGCCCCCCCGTGAGGCTGGAGACTTACCCACAATGCTACACTGCCTCCAGTGTTCTACTGTGAGTAGAGTTATTTATTTCAGAAATGTTTCCACTTTATTATTTAAAGCTTGTATTATTATTATGTTTCTTTGTGGGGGAAAAAAAGATGGTGGAGGCCAGTTCTCATCTTAGGACATGAGGGATACAAACATGTCAGAAATAACAGTGTACGTAACTTGTGCTTAGACTAATACAGTAGAAAAATGTATTAAATCAAAATCATTCCGACAGTATCTGAAAGAAATCTTTTGTTATCCATCCATCCATCTTTTAAACTCCTTTATCAAATACAGGGTCTCAGGGGAGCCAGAGTCTATCCTGGTAAGCAGTGGGTGGGGTACATCCTGGATGGGACGCCAGTCCTGCACAGGACACACACAGACACAGACACACACACTCGCACTGAGGCCGATTTTCCCAGAAGCCAATTAACCTGATTTTGGTCTGTGGGAAGAAACCAGAGAAGCCATTGAAACCCCACTGAGCACAGGGAGAACATACAAACTCCACACAGAGAACACCCCAGGATGCAGCAATGCTGACCACTGCAGATTTTGGCATGATCTCTTCAAGTTCAGTTGAATACAAATACAGACAAACTCACAATAGTCTCAAAATAGAGCAAATTAAACCAGGATGAGTAAAAACATTTTGAGAAAACTGATATCACCTAAAAAATGATTGGAGTCTTCTGTGTGTTCGAATTTTCTTTTTAGCATTATTTTGTGTTGTGAGGATGGTGTTTTTATCATGAAATTCTTAGTGAAATGCAATTTTAAAACTGTGTGAAAATATAAATGTTCACTGTTTCTTATTTCCATATTTAAATGAATACAGTTTAACTTCAGGGTTTATACAAATAAGCAACTAACATTTTTACTTTGCTTTCAGTGGGGTTTCTTCAGAGCAATAGAAATTGGTTTTTATGTTTCTCTGTTTTTTGTCTTTGTTGTGAATTTCGCGTTTTGCATTTTTTGACAGTCCTTTCAGGAAATACGAGTACCACAACCTTGCACACCTTTCTTGAAAACGCTCTCTTTTGGTAGGATCCTTCAGTGTTATGTTGATTTTCGGGAGGCAGATTGATAGGCATACTTTAATGGATAAGATGTTTACTCCATTAGTTTCTGTCATTTGGAAATGCTGGGATCTATGTGAGTCAGAACATCAGGACATATTCTGTCAGGGCTAGTGTTTGGACCCTGGATTTTGCCAGGACGTTTTGTGCCTTTTTTCTCTTGGTCTTAACCTTTCTACATCCGAGCTGATTTGAGTTGTGATGATAGTTTCAATAATCTTACATGCAGTGCAAGTAAGATTTATCAGTCTGTAATATTAGCGAGCTGCAGAAACACCCCTGGGGGGTGGGGAGGGACAATCAGGATTAGTGATGGTACTGTTGTGAGGCATTTAAGTAAAAGCAGAATCCATGCTTGTCACCCTGTTCAGTGATCATGTCTTCAATCCAGACACCCAAGCTTAATTTCAATGAGCTGACCAGCACACCTGCTGAAATCATATTCAGTTCATGAATGCTCTTTTCTCTGTTAAATCTACATTTAAATTTCACCATGCATGTCTAAAGCACCATTAATGGTCAGGTTTATGCTTTCTACAGACAAGGCCAAACCTTACTGCAACATGAATGTGAGATCATCAGAGCACGGAATGCCGTTGTCCAGTATCAGACTCAGATTCTGATTATGTCAACAAAGTCTTCATTCAATGTGATCTTTACTGCCAGGGGTAGATACTGTATAACAGATATACCTGGATTTAATTTCTGACTTTTACTCTATGTCTGGTCCTCAAACAGCAAGAATGACATTTACTTGATTGATACAGTACATGAAAGACATTACTTACAAATGACATACTATAGTTGTAGTAAAGGGATTGTGGATTAGCGTTGAAAAGTAAAATGGCAGAATGTCACAATTACAGCATCTTTTGCTGCACAGTATATATTAAGATCTTTACATACTGTATTGCAACATCTTTCTTTTTCAGTTCACACTGGTCTCTAAAAATGAGAAAGTGAGAATCCATTGAATTAATTTCTGACAGCATTTCAACAGGAACATATCAATAATTTAGAGTTTCTCCAGAATACTGTTTTACTGATCGTTTGTATCCCTTACACTGACGTTGTGTGTTCCTCAGTATATCCTTTAAGTTTATCTACAGTACTGTATATGGTATTTACTTTTTTATTGTGCTCAGCTTTTTATATTTCCATACATGTACTGCTAACTGCATGTATTACTTCCTATGAAGGAGACTAATTGTTTCATTAATTGTTTAATTTCATTGGAAACCTATCTGTAACTAAGTACTTATTACTTATGTAAACAAATTATGAGTACAATAAGTATTTTCTTTCTAAATGTTCTTACTGTATTTGTTTGCCTGGTGAAGGGTCCACTGCAGCATTTTTAGTAGACCTTAAGTTTTTATTTTCCAGTGCAACGTCCTGCTCATGAATATTATGCCCCGTTTGTCAGGAAGGGCTGCGATGAAGTCTGGAAATAAAGCCATATTCAGTCTTGAGGGGGTAGCTCTCCCCAGATGGATTAATGGAGGATGGGGAGAAGTGTGAAATTAAAGCAGATTTTGAAGTGACAGGCTCACAGCTGGCCGGTGATCAGGGCTCCAGAACTAACAAGACATCGGGCACTGGGGGAGGGGAGCTGTGGCTGAAGACTTCCCTGTTCCCCTGGTTCCTGTTGTGTGGAGCAAGAGACCCTAGAAAGAATATAAATGAGACAATATTTTTCAGGAGTCTGTCTGAAGTGAGCCTTCTGTGAAAAGGTAAAAACAATTACACAGAGCTGAAACATCCTCTGTTCCCCAGTTATGATGATTTTTTATTGTTTTTTTATGAACTACTAGCGATCAGATTGGTGATTGGTGAGCTAAAAGGCCTACTCGTGTATGTAACCTTTCTCATTTTCTTCTGTTCACGTTCTTGTCACCTGCCAATAAATAAACATTCTTATTCTGACAGCAGCGTGGCAGCTTAGGAATTAGATTCTCATTTTGGGCTCAAGTATTTTTTATTTTGTTAGTAAGAAGGGTTTATGCTTGCAGTTATTTTTCCATTTTTTTGTCAACTTAAACCAGGCAGTCACAGTTTAATTATCCCCCAGAGAAAATATAAATGATTTTGGCAACAGTCATTCCCCTGAAGCACGGTATCTATGAATTAAATACATACTCTAAAATGGCTTTTTCTTGTTTGTAAAATTACTACCTTGTTTATCAGTTAATAGAGGTGTACTTCATTAAGAGCAGACAGGACCTAAATAAAATGAGAACATGAGCAATAAAGTCTGATTTGAAATGGTCTGAGGAATTAATAAACTTTATTTCAGGTAACAATAAACAACAGTTACAGAAGGACATTACATCTTCATAATAACATTACATATTGGTTGTAACAAATAATGCAACATTGATTCTATCATACTAAGCTCTAGGGAGTTTATAAAGTGACTGGATTTTGCACTGCATTTATACTTATGTCCTGCTTGTCAAACATTCATTTTCAGTGCATCATACAAAAAAAGGAACAATGCAAGTGATTTTTTTTGTTAAATATTACTTTAAATGGCAGGTTCAGTGTTCAGCACAGCAGGGATGCATGTGTATGAAAAATGCCTTTCCCAGTGTTCAGGTCTATGCCTCAAAGAAATTAACAAGGTCAAAAATATATTTGAATTTTCTCTACTGTTTTAGAGAGCTGGGGGACATTCATGACTCCAAATGCAATGTATTTTAAGCTTCACTATTACACTTTTATGAGGCTTTCTCCTGACAATATAAAGCCTAAACAGTTTATAACAAAGGTTACAAAATGATTAAATATTCACAGATGAACATAAGTATACAAGAATAACATATTACTGACTGCACATTCCATTACATGTGTCCAATATAATAAACCCAGGAATCACAGGAGTGATGTTTTTAAAATGGTTTCTTTTAAGTTGCTTATTTTCTATATTGTCCTATGCTGAGATTAAGCAATGGTCATTAATGACATGATAATTGATGGTATCATTATAACTGTCAGAGTGCTAATGTGCAATCAAACTCCCTGTTTTGTTTTTCCTTCATCACACATTCCTCACAAAGGGAAACATTTGGAAACATTCAAGTTCAAAAGAATCATAGTCGCATTAGTGCTCAGTGAATCAACGCAGGAGCCATTGAAAAAACAATTCTGTGCTCGCAGGCAGGCTAGCTGCTACCAAATATAACCAGAATGAGATACAACACACTTAAAAAGCATGCTAATATATAAAATAATTATTCAGCTGCTAATACTGCCAGAAATTGCTTTAAAACCTTAGAGCCTAGGCCCATCTTAAAGCTGTTTCCCCTTATTAACACAGCTTCATATTTTGTCAATTAAAGTTACAGGCTTCTTTCCTATGTTTGATTAAATATATGCAAGAATGGAATGCCATTAAAATGCAATGAAATTAGTTCAAGTATTTGGTATATTCTGCACTACAAAATATCAAACTGTTTCAAATATCTTTCCTGAAAGTATCACACATTATCATTTTGTGCACACAACAATAAGATTGAGTAAAGAGAACCGAGGCACAAAGTAACCAACTCTTAAACTGGAATGTTAAACATATTCGAAAGTGCATTTGTAATGAAGAAAATAAGATTCTCTAGCTTTATTTGTCCTTGTCATTATTATCACCACTATTATAATACATCAATTATGTATTAAAATAGTAAGAATCATTAGATATGATTGTTACTACTACTGATGATGATAATAATACAATTGTGCCCACAAATAAAGCGCAAAGGTTCCACCTACTGAAAAAAAGTGTTTTCACATACGTCGCATGATCATAATCATTTTTATTTTTCAATTTAAAAGAAGACCAAACCCCCCCTGCAAGTTAATTTCAGCATAGATATCTATATCTGTATATTACAGGCATTTCCCCCCAGTGGAAGAGATGGGAGTGTGAATGTGTGTTGTGTGGATCTGGGCGTCTGTCTCTGAGAGTCTGGTCATGCCGAGAGTTCCTGGAGAGTAAACTCCATGACTAAAGCTCTTTTCACACTGGCGTTCTCTGCCCAGGATGAGCTCCCCTGAGCTCCTACCTGGGTCACGACCTGGTGTCACGCCAGCCAGCGGACCGTTTCACACTGCTCTCTGAAGAAGTGCGGTTGACCCGGCGTGACAGAAGCTGTCCTGGGTCACAATGCATCTGTGCAAAGACGTCCCAGAGCAGAGTCTGATTCGTGACACTGCTGGGTGCACTAACACGGCATTAAGCATTTCCATATTTTTTAGAAAAAAAAAACTGTGTCCAGAAAAGTAATGCTGCTGTGAGAAGTTGATGGAAGCTATTTTCTGAAAGTAAAAACAGGTCAATTAGAACTGATTCTTGTAAGACCGGGTTCTTACAGGTCTGCTGTAGACAAAATAGTGTAGTTAAGGGAAGTGTTGTATTAAATTTAAATAAAAATGCAATGGTCCTTGATTTAAGAGAGAAGGACGATGTCTACTTAGTTGTAGGACTGCACAAACAGCCTATTTTATTGGAGAAGTGGATTAGGTCTTGCTGGATAAATGCATGATGAATTTCTGGTACTGAAAACGCAGTAAAGCAACTTCTTTGATGACATGACTGAGCTGTTGCAAGGAGCCGGGCAGCTGCCAAACACTGAGGAACTGGAGCGAGAGAAATGGCACTACAGGTTACTAGTCTGGTCAGAAATGCACAGGCAGACAACTTCTATAAGCTGCTCAATGTCTTGTGTCTTACAGAACATTCTGCATCTCACTCTGTAAAAACAATTCAATCTAGTTTCCATTTTACAGTAAGTGCAACATTACAGCCAGGTCAATGTGTCCTTTACTTCCAAGTGCCCATGCGTGCATTTCTTCTCGCTCTTAGCTACTGTATGTCTGAGCTTGCCGACAATCTGAGTGGTCATCCTGTTTGGGGTCAGGTCTGTTCTCTTCTCAATGTGAAATAAGAGCCGCGAGTCAGACCCAGATAGGCAGGTATTGGGTAGAGGAAAACCAGTGTCAAAAGTACTTCTCTCTTTAGAAGAGGAGAGGATTGAGGTTACAGTATGTATCACACTACTAAAAATGCTTCTGATAAAAATGGAAAGATGGGTCATTTTGAAATGCACAGTCTAAGTTTCAGAAATCTTATATATGAGCTATTTGGAAGATAACATTTTTATCTTCCTCTTTCAGTACAGTTGCTTAATTTTAGCTCAACTGACAACAGACTTGGATATATTTTCCCTTTTTCTGTTGGTACTGGCAATTTTAAATTTGCATGCAATATAATATATTGATTCAGACGGGCTTAACTGCTAACTCCAGGAAGATTTTTAACATTTGATCAGCCTTTGTAGTCTGACCGCAATATATGTTAATAAAAATGCTGAAAATATAAAAGCTTACCTCCGTCATAACAGACCAAAAAAATGACATTTTTCTTCTTCAAATGAGATGGCCATCTCAGTTGCTTGTTTTAAATTTTCTGTGCAACAATGCGATTGCTAGTGCAGATGGGTAAATGAAAATGGTGAATTTAGATATGGAGCCACTCGAGTGAAGCTAGAGTCAGATGAAGTCAGGCTCTGTTCTTGTGTGCACACAGCAGGTGTTCCTCTCCTGAATTGATGGTGAACTGATGCTTTAATGATTCCTGTCTGATTAGGTGTCAGAGAAAAAAGAAGGAAATGATCTTTCTCTGCCTATAGAAACACCACAATTCTAAATGTAATCATATCCGTGTACAATACATTAAAGCTTCAATATTGCCATAAACCTGTATACATATACACACATCAAATGTGCATATATATAGAACACACTGAAAGCAAAATTTTACAAATATTGCAAATAGAAACCCAAGTGCCACAATTTTATTTTATTTTATATTTAAACAAATACCACTGTTTGAGAACATCATATTACTTCTAAAGGGTCTTAATACACCCATGGATGACAGACAGATTTCATCATGGCTGCTGTTTTCCCAAAGAACTAACTCCTAAAATTCTATTGAAATACAAAATAAATTATTATTGCCTTGATCTTATTGTACAGTGCGTTCAGAAATATTTATTAAGCCAAACGTGACCAGTATGAGGTCTTTACAAAAAGAAAAAATGGCAAATGTAATGCTTTTTAGTCACAGTGGGTGGGTTCATGTAAAAGCATTACTGATTACTTTTTACTACATTAATGCACTTGCTCATAAAAAGTGGACTTAACAAAAAGGCATGTTGATATACACTATGGAATCTTTTTTCAGTGAAGCTATGGAACTGTACATTCCTTTAAAAAGGAAACAAACTATACAACCAGCCAATTAGAATTTTAAGGTGTACTGGAATTACACACACTGGAATTTGACGGCAAACTTCATAAAGCACGGGTGTAGGTACACAGCAGGTAATAAAGAAATCATGCCACCTAAAGTTTTCTTTTAACCAAAAAACAAAATGGGAGAACCCATTCAGGTCTTGTTTCCACATTTCATTGGTTTCTTCCATTGGCTGTTGACAGTACCGATCTGCAAAAGAAAAGAAAAACATTTTAAACTTATTTTCGCTCTAAGTTTCATTACAACTCCTGAATGACGTTTATACATTTGTCACTCCCTCTCACACAAACACTTTAAGAAGCAAAAACCTCAATTCTTTTCCAAATAAACAGTATCAACACACGGTTTCCTGGACTCATTTGTCCTTCCCAATCTGAATATTCTAAACTGAAATATTCTAGTTAAAAGTCTATGAGTAACATCCCTAATTTCCTTAAGTACAACTAGGAAAATACCACCAGGCCTTGGCTATATATTAGTTTAAAGATATCATACTAGCTGTAATAACCCAGAGTCAATAATTCTGTAATTACTCAATGCTGGTAGAGCTTATTCTATAACCTGGGGCACATTATTGACATTTTCTGTTGTAATTATATACATGAAATATTTATTTAGTGTGCTTTCTACTTTCATCTTCTAGTGTTAATTTCATCTTCGATTTCAGATTCTACATTTCTTTCACTGTTAAAGCAATGTAAAAAAAAACCAATATGAATTATTTTTAGCCTCAACTGCAATTTGTTTCTATTTCTTGTGGGAGTTATAATATTTCTCTTTAATTACCCAGGTAGCCCAGTGCATTGATTTTCTAGCTTGAAATAATACGATGTGCCTGAGAAACACACGCAATTCACACATACAAGTGAATATTATGGCCACAATTATTAGATTCAAACATAAATTGAATTGAATTACCAGTAAATATAAATGCATTCTTTTGCTTGCAATGTAGGCCACCTTATCCAAATTCACCTACAATGGTTCACATTCAGAAACATTGATTTTTGTTTATAATCAATAAACAATTGATTATAAATTATACTCAAATTATAATGTATACTCAAATGTTCAGATTATAATAGAATATCATTTTCAATACTATGATTTAATGTTGGACTGTTAAATTATTGTTAAATAAAACAAAAGAGAGGTCACAACATACATTATCACAGTTCATGGTTCATGGTTAACAGTGATAATAAAGTTCAATACTACCAACAGCTATGGAGTAGGTAAGATATTTTCAACACTTTTCCAGGACACATATTGGATTATCCATGGCAGATCATGTTAAAACACTTACTCCTAATACATTATTTGAGTTATTAGTCTCAGAAAGCCATCGAGCAAAGCGAAGTTTATTAGAACATTAGAATCTAGGTAGGAACCAGACAATTTTGCATACATTCTAAGATACATTCTAGATATGATGTGATGTGATGCTTCACATATTATCTGCATTAACGAGTCCCATTAAGTCTTTTGTGGTCTCCTGACACAGAAGCACAAAAAGACATACTGCATACAACTAATACCTTCACTTCTGGACATAGGGGCAAATTACAGGAGACCATTCAGTTCATCTAGTTTGGTTGGTTGCAAATAGCTACGCATCTCAATTCTCGAAGGAAACCAGGACGACAGCTTCAACAACATGGCTTGTTAGCTTGTGCTAGTCTCCCAGAATGCTTTGTGTGTTAATAAGTGTGTCCTGGTCTTGAGCTCTAAATGCACTTCCCTGTACTTCCGACTTGAGTGTTTGGTTTTGTTTTGGGTTTCACTGTTGGTTTTGAAGAAGCCAATTAGATGACTTTGCCAATGTTCTTGAGGATTGTGCATATCTGAATATCATATCTATTCTAATTCATTTCATTCATCCTAAACTGTGTCCCTTCCCAACATACACTGTTTTCCTGAAATTGTCAGCCTTTGTTTTGGACTCTGTACTGTTTCAAAGTACACTTCAAAGCATGCCATGTTATGATTGCAGTTCCCTAATGGTTCTCTTAACACTGTTGTCTTTATTCTACCTTCATTATTTGAAAAGACTAAATCAATACAGGCATCCCCTCTTGCAGGCGCTCTGGCAAACTGAGAAAAAAATCAGTCATTAGCCCATTCTAAAATTTCAGTTTGATTTTCCTAGGTGTTTCTCCTTATCTAGTAGATATAAAACTAAATTCTCCATTGATAACTGCTTCTTTCTTCAAACATACATTCCTGATATTATTACAGTTCAAAAGTACTTTTTCAAAGTCAGTCCATACAGATTCTTGGACTTTGAGTGCTGCTCTTCCACTCTTCTGCCTTTTTTGTCTCTTAGAATATTACACATCCAGTAAAGTTGCATCTTCGCTGTGACTATGGCTTCCTTCTGTAGGAGATTCAAGATACTCCTGCAGAGTTATATCAAGGCTAATTATAGCTGTCCTATAAAGATACTAGCAAAGATTCATACACACATCAGGTAAAACAAAGAAAATGTCCAGTTTTGTACACCTCCTCCTTGTGTTGCTGTTGGTATTCCTGGGTCTGTGAATTACATTTCAGCTTTAACTGTGGCTCTCAGGCACACCATCATTTTTTATTATCATTGGCACACTAGTGTTGGTCTTTAAACCAACACACAGTGCTTCAGATTTGATTATACTGTACAACTGTTAATTAATAAAAAAAAGAATAACTTTTGAAAACGTTTGATATTTAAAACTTTTGAAAACCCATGACAATGTGCCAGATAGTTGCAAATAAGTTCAGCATAATTTCTTAATAAAGAAATATGCACAATGTATAAAAATTCAAAAACAATGGTAAACAACAGTTTGTTAAATAACAATGAAAGTTTTTATTTTATTATTTAATTCCCCCCACCCATATTGGTTGCCTTAAGGCCAGTGTGGATATTACCTATAGGTTAACAAATCATTTTCTCAGCAGCCAGAGTCCAGTACATTTTATTGGCTTCTGTAAGTCATCAGCAGCTGAAGACTTTCAAAAAGTGTTAAATTGGTCCAATTAAACCACCAATTAGCTCAATTATGTAGTAAAGAGTTCAGCTGGAATACAAATCCAAAGACATTGCTTCCCTCAAGGACGGGAACTCTGCATCTCTGAAGTAAATAACAACCGCATTTTTTCCATACAGAATATGCTGTGTCACACACACACACTGTGCTGGCATTTAAATCACCCAGGCTGTGCTCAAGACAGATCTATTTTGCCTTTCTTACACTAAACCAAATTAAAAGGTTCCAAATTGTCATATCTTACACTTGCAATGATCAAGACGTGTCAGAAACATACTGTACAGTATAAAATTGTGAATAAAAAGCTGCATTTGGCAGCAAATCCAACACAAACTTCAACACACATCCTGGTTCAAGCTGGCCTATCATTTGCTATTTTTTTTTTCCCTGAGGTGACCGCACTACTGAATAATGTATTTCTCTCTGCAGCGCTCTCTGAGTTGAGGAAAACCTCCCAATCCTAGCCTTGGTAATCAACTCCCAATGGATGTGTGACTCAACAAGCCAAAAATCTAAAAAAGGCGCTTGTTACACAACACATTCAGTAGCGGGAGGATTTCATCTTTGACAAAACCCGCCACTGGATCTACACTTCGACAGTTTGTGTTGGGGAAGAAACACGGCAAAAGAGTCAGACCAATTTCAGCCTCCTGACTTTTTTTTAATTAGCCATGCTTTAATTCAAATAATTCATTTCATTCACACACTGTCCTGTTAATTAAAGCTACTGCATTCAAGACCTGTTGTTTCTTCCAGTGCAGTGAGAGTGTGTGTGTGTGCGCGCGCGTGTGTGAGGCGGGGAATAATTAATTTGACCATTAAATGATCTTCATTCCACCCTACGCGGCTTTTCAACTCAACATGTTTCGGCTTCGATGTTTTTCTTCCGCAAGCGCCTGACTGCGTCACGAGACGGACGGGGATAAAAAATGAAAATGAGGGCTCCCGCTGAGCAGGTGAGCGACCTGTGGGGAAGAACCCCAGCTGAGGAGGTTCTCGCACACATCAGCAGACTTAGGCCCATTGATTAGCTCATGTTAAACCCGCCACCAACTAGGCTCAGGAGACTAATTAGAGCGAGCGCTGTCTGCGTAGGCACCCCATTGACACCTAATTTGCTCAGCCTGGCCCTTAGGGGAGCCTGCATTATCTCTACAGCTGTACTTTGTATTGTGCTTTTCAGATGTGTGGCATCAAGCCATTATTAGTATTCAGGGTGAAAAATGAACACACAAGTGCTGCCTAAAGTATGGACAACCTGTCAAAGCACAAAGATAACTTTTTTTTGTTATTGTCAAGCTCGGGATGTTATCCAGAATGTTAAAGAAGGTTAGTGTTTTTCTTACGCTTAATGAATTTCACGATTTACTGCTCCGAACCTCTTATCACGGTGCTATTAGGAAAACACAATCTAAGCATCACAGGTCTTTTTACGGCAATGTGCCTGAAAGTCTTTTTGTCCAAAACAATAATCACTTACAGTAGCTGCAGTCCATGCATGTCTAATAAAACTTGTGCAAAAGTGCTGAGATCTTTTTTCAGACACTGACTGCTGATAAGCTCAAAACAACATATACTGTATATAACAGTTTTTCTAAGACAACGTCAAAGACAAGCTTTGATTAAAGACAAATGTTCCAAGTTTGAATGGAAATTAAATCTCAGACCTATACATAGAACAAATGGTGTGAAGAGAAGCCTGTTTATGTTCAGTTCTATGTGTATAAAGTGATCAGTTTGCATGTGTCCCCATTACATTTTTTGCTTATTTCTGGATAGAAGGAGACAATGTTATTATTCTTCAGAAAAACTCACAGCTTTGTTAACTAATGTAAATCTGAAAGACACATTTCTAGATTCAAAGGAGACAATGTAGAAAAAAATTTAGGCTTTTGGAGAATTAATAAGTCACACAACAGGAGTTGTTTAATGGGCTAAAGCAGAGAGGATGCCAAGTGAAAAGCACATAGAGTTCTACTGGTGGTTTCCACTGTTAAAAATGATTTACAACAGAAGTGCTTTAGGGTAGGCTGCGTTGAGCTCCAGTACAGTATCTCACACTGAGAAAGTCAACAATGGAATTTGTTGTTTCAGGGTCTGACTTAGTAAGAACAGATGTAGGGTTCCGCTCCAATGTGATCAAAGCGGACCTGTGCCTTAGCCCAGATGGAGTCCGTGGGTGGGAATTGTGGGAGGATTTTGGGGTGTGGCATATCCAATTTGGCCAGCTGGTCTCTGCAACACAATAGTAAAAGGAGAGAGGACCACAGTACTTAAACCTTGCTAAAAAGACATAATCAGGAACTAACACTTGTTCAAGGCTGTGGACAAAGAAGGGTCATCTCTGTTTTTGTGGCTCAATGAAAGGAACTTCATGGAGAGCACAGCGTAAATGACTATGGACTATGACTATTTGCATAGGTATTTTCCCGTATTTCACCATATGTAGTAATATGCTTTCAAAACCATCAACTGTTTGGAAAATAATAGCAGAAACTGAGAATGGATGGAATACTAAGTTGGCATTAATATTAAGAGGTGGTAAAAATGTAAAACATGCTTGCTTGTTATTCTTTTGCAATGGTTTTATTCAATTTGAACGGAAACACGCCACTCGTATACTGCATCACACGAAGTAAAATAAATCCTTGGCCAAAGGACAATAAAAACAGTCAATGTGTTGTTGAGAAAGCAAAATTCGTTTAATGATGCAACAGATCTGATTGGCATAAGCATGTACAAAATGACAGTCCTCCACAGAAATAATTAGTGCAATGGCCATGCATGGCTGTTAAGAGGCATACAGTATTTGAATGCATTTTTTTCCCTGTAAGCTTGGTTTACATTAAATATCAGGTTTGGGATGCTGCAGAGATAATTTGCTACAATATCAGTAATATTTTGCATTCCCTGAAAGATAAATCAGCCATTTTGACATCTTAATCAATTAAAGGTTTAAAATATTTACTTCTTGTAGCATTATTTTTAGCTTACTTTTAGCTGTGTAAATGAACACATTTTCTGCAATAACATGTACACTCAAACAACACACTGTGAAATAAGCTGCTGTCAATCAAAAGGGTTGAGAACAAGCTGACCAGGCCCTTTATAAGCAGTTCTGAAAAAAGAGCTATGCCTGAAATTAACAGGCAACAACATTAATTACAGGTTAAAAGGGTATAAAGAGAGCTGAACCAGCTTTGTATCTGAAAATAATGATGAAATTCAACAGCTCTATTCAAGATTTCTTTTGAGACTTAACGCACATGGTACAAATGCCTGCTTCTTAGGATACATCTTCCAACATGCGATCCTTTAGATTTTAATTGTTCAATTTACAAAAGACAGCTGTACAATGCTGATAAATACTCTTCAGAACTAGATACATTCAAGACTGTAGCAGAATCTACATTTTCAACATGGCAATTCAATTTAATAATTTGATATGGACTTATCGATTTGATCTCAGTACTGTTATTAACAGTTCAGCTCACTGCATAGCTGAGTGCACACAGCAGTAATGCCTCAACAATAACCAATACAAATGTCTGGCCAGTCAACAACTCTCAGCTCCCTTATACCTCTTATCCTTTGTTTCTGATTGATCAAATACCTGTCATTCTCGTCAGACTTGAAGCTTTGGAGCTTTGCGTGAATACAACCTAATCTCAAGAGGAAGAACAGCACAGAAAAATTACTGCTTAAATCTGACGGTTATAGAAGGAATAGGGAGAAAATTGGTTTATCTAACTGATCTATTGTTTTTTATGTGAAAATTTATGTGAATTTTATGTGAAGAATTGATTAAAAGTGACAGGACCAGAAATATCCCTCTTTCTTTGCTTTTAAGTGTAAAACAAACAAAACATTTACTTTTGAGTTTCAATGAGGATACAGATATCTCTCCCATGACTGCAGGTACTGTAGCTGCCCTCAGCTATTTACCCTCCTGTCTCTGTTAATGACTTCAACAGGGTCACTGCACGGTAACTTTCCCTTGTGGCTCAGCAGTTTTCATGTCTAACATCACCTAATGAATTTTAAAAAAGCTGTGATTAAGTGACACAACATAGTTCCTCAGCCATTGGAAAACAAACTATTTCAGTTTGCCTATTTATATGCCCTGAATACTCAGATTGACTTCACATTAAAAGCCCAAATGCAATTAAAACTATTCCATAGGATTTACTGTTTATTAAAAGTTTCCAATCAAATTAGTCTGGAATGGATCCTTATAAGCAAGAACTCTCCCAAGTTGCCATGGTTACCAAGGTCATTCCTGCTTTGTATTATTATAATAAAGTCCATATGCGTAGAAGACACAACAGATAAACATGTCTGTTGCATCTTTTCATGACATGGGTTTACTCACCACTGTGCATATTGAGGAAGCCAGTTATCACCATTTCTGTTCATTTAATTTTTCTATTGTGTTTTATTTGTTTGGGAAAATAAAAAATAATGTTCACAAAAATCAAGAAGGTTTGTGTGTAGTGGAAAAAAGATCGTTTTCATTTTCATACTGTATTTTATACCTTTTGGAATAAAAATAAAATTATGTTCACAATGTATTTCTTGCAGCTTACCAGTTATTTTTTAAATCCCGCAGATAATATCACAAACCTAAAAATATCTTAGCATTTCTTCAGAATATTGTAGGTTTATCCACCTGACCCTTGAGCACACATACACACATAGACACATACACGCACACAGAATCACACATACACAGACAAACACATGCACACATACATATATACAGACACACATATACAAAGACACACTCAGACTCACATACATACATGGCAACACACACACAAACATAAACGCACACACTTGCACATACTGTATAGGCACACATTTGCAACTTGCACATGGAGAAACACCATACGCAGACATGCACACACACACACATGCAGATACACACATACACAGACACACCTGTCTATACAGAAACACATTTGCACATACATATACAGTACCTGCATAATTACCCACAAGGGTGTGTATGGATACACACCTCCACACGGACTTGTGTGCACACACACACACACAAAACAAGAATCAGTCAGTTCTCTTCTTGTCCTGTATCTGATTAGAGGCATCAAGGGTCCTGGCGTAGGTTCTCTACTCGTCTTTGAAAAACATTGCATTGAAAGGGCAAGCCTTTTCGAAACTCAATAACATTTTCTATTTGCTCCTCAACTGGCTCTGATTGATTTGCCATGATCTTATAACAACAGTCATGGACAGATCTGCCAGGTCAGAGAACCGCTATGTGCTCTAAACGACTTTCAGTTTGTTGAAAACCTGCATGTGAGCATTTAAGATATCGTACTTTCTAACACAAGAATGCGACACAGAAGAATTAGTCAGTACTGAGGTCACTACATACTGTATGAGAAACAAAGAGCATCTTTTCTGGATATGTTCTGATTTTGAAAGTGAACAGCTGGAGTAACTTCTAACTGTTTTTAATAAAAACCGAAAGGCCCCTGCAGAAGGAATCCTGCTATGCTTTCACTCGCGAATTCCACGAAGTCACAAACCTGTTTCATTAGAGGGTACTTGTAACATCATCAAGGAATCACAAGTACAAGGGCATGAATTTAAGACTCTCCTGTTTATTACTAGTTCCTTAGAATCTGCCAAAAAACCTGTCTTTTGTTTACTTAACTGAATACCTAAGCTAAACAATTTATAAATCACAAAAATATATTTAACAAGTCAAAGTCACAGCCCTTTAATTGTTTCTCAGGTAATATTTCAGTCTTGGTATCCTAGAGCAATGAATATATCAAAAAATGTGTTGGCACATGTTTATTCAGTATAAAATGGACTTTTATACATGGTCTTAGAGCTAAGCCTTTCCTATTATGTGGGCTGTATAGAAATCCATTTAGTCTCTGCCTCCAGACTTGACAGCCAAAGAAAACAAAGCTATAAACGAACTTAATGAAAACACTGAGCTCTAGGCATACTTTGTAAGGATTATTTCTTAATTAAATTTCAGTTTTAATTCAGTGACTGACTAATTTGATTCAAAATATTAAAGTGAACATGAGACGTGAAAATGAAAGTGAATTGTATGGCGCCTCAAGCATTTTTTTTGATGATAAAGTAAAACCACCTCTTAAGCTGTGAATATGCATGCAATTGAAACAGTAACTTAAATACCATTTGATCTAGGGTTTTGCACCGCGTATCTTTAAAGTAAATTATTCAATATGGATAGGGTTAATAATTTTCTGCTGTTTTTAAAGATCCCATACAAAACCTTGTTACCCCAGAAATAGAATTAAGCTTATTCTCCAAAAGGAATCTTATAAATTAAGCTCTAGACCTGTGTAGTGCAACAGCAGTAGCTTTTACAATACTGAGGATTAAACTATCAGGTGGGAAAGTTATTTTAACCCATTCACTGTTCGAATCCACAGACCAAAAGGAATGTGAAATACATAGTTCATACTTCTAGCAGCAGGAACAGTAAAACAACAGACAATATTACATGGTATGTAATCATTCTTTCAGAAAAAAATTGTCAATCACCTGTCAGTCTAAATTAAACTTAGAATGATTTGCATTCTAACTGCATTCACTACATTGAAACTAGAAATGTAACCTTTACTTTAGCAGCATAAAAACTAAAGTTTTCAAGTGTGTTATGAGTTAGATTTTATACAAATTCTGAGTAACTGAACATATTTTTCTTGTTTTTTTCACTAGTTTGGATTGCTAAATCTAAACATCAGTTGTAAAATATTCTTGGTCGTGCTTCCTAGCACTTCATACACAACAGCTGTAAAAAATAATTTGCCCCTTACACACAAGGCTGCACACAAACACACCCCATATAGAGCAGAGTGAAATCTACAGATACATGTGTTTTCTATTTCCTAATGACCTGGCAAGTGTGCTCTTAGCTGTAAAATTTTTCTAATGTCAGCAGTTCTCTGCCTGCTATCAAAAAGTTGTATTCAAACCAGTAATCTTGGAAGAAAACCTTCCTCTGTTTTGACGTTTTTACTCACACATAGAACTCCTGCTGGTCTTTCAAAAATGACCTAATTTAAAATTAAATGTATCTAATGTATTATTGGCAACTAGCCTTGGTTTATGATCTTCATCAGATGAAATTTCACTTTGTCTTCATTATTCCGTACAACAGAACTCATTTTAACACAGTAAAGCATGGCAAATCCAATGAATTCTTGATAATACTTATCATAAACACAAGTGTCATTATGATCACATTCTCAATTTAGTACAAAATATAAGGAAGGTGTGGCACAGTGAAAATACTAAAGCATTTTTACTTGAGAATATAGTAAGTCACTTTGAGGAAGTTTTATAGTAAGTCACAACTTTACAGGAAGACTTTCGTTTTTCTTGTTTCATCACTTTCATCTGAGCAATATGACACAACATGATATTATTTTGTGGTCTCTCCTAAATACCATACATACTGTTTCATCTTCCAGCAACCACATCATAGGTCAAAATTAAAATTAGTTATCACAGAAAAAAAACTAAAGTTTTTCAAAGCAGGACTGCAGTGCATTACAGCCTTGTCAAGAAACACGAGTGTAAACTGACTTTTTCTTTCGTACGTGTCTTATAATGGGTTTACTCTAATGCTGCTCCAGTCTGATGAGAGCCCAAGTAATCAATTAGTCAAACAGACAAGTTTAAGCAATATGATGTCCACTAAAACCAAAGCAATTACTTTCCTCATCACTGGTCTGTTACAGTCAAGAGACTGTAAAGAGTTCAGATGAATAATTTTGTTATTTAGTGCAGTAGGTTCTGTGTGCAAAGCATTTCATGCTTTGTCAGACTGGGAACCACACAAAGAACTGTAAATTATACATTTCTGACATATATAGACTTCCTGAGACTTTCCCCATTATCAGAGAAACAGGTAATAGAACTCTAACTATATATTATTAAGTCCTTTTGAGGAATGCAATTAATCAAGTGTCCAGTAAAGGTACAATTGAAAAGCATGTACTTTTTTACTTCCTATTGCGCAACCTTAAATCAGGGGTATGATGGGGTCTGCAAAATTGTACACATATATTTCTAGATCATAACTCAAGTTACTGGCAGTCCTTGAACACAAATAAATATTTCCTGTGTACAAGAACATTGGAGTTCATTTGAACTTTTCAATCACGGATTCTGGGTTCTTTTAAGTTTTAAAGATCAAAGTACATTTTTCTCTAGAATGTTCATAAATAAAATTACACGCTTACCATAATAGTTCAAAAGTATAAGGATGTGCACCACAATGTTCAAAACAGTTACTACATCTTAATAAACCTTGAACTACAAGGTTAACACTTTTTTTATGATGTATGTACAATCCAATCCAAGCATCACTAGAAATTTACAATTCTTTTTACTGACATGCATTAAGTGGCACACATTTCTGGAACACAATATGAGCAAGGACTGTGTAGACTAATTAAATGTACAAATCTATTTGACAACATACACTGAAAACTCTACAATGAACTTTATGTCACAATTCTCTTCTATAAATTTAAGTGACTTTATTTTTAAATTAAATTGGAAATATCTATGCTGTAATTACACAGCTATATTACGACACTGTCCAAATGTACACAGCCGCAATTCTGTAAGACTCCACATTGTACCCAATATGAAAGCGATCTTATCTCCTCATCACAGGTAAGGTTGCAGCATAAAACATAACACACAACATTATTTTCACTACAGTGGAAGCCTTTTCCTAATTATCTCTCTGATTTTCTTTCAACTTTTTACTGCTGTGTTTCAAACACAATAATAACAGACCAGTCAAAAATGTCAAATTCAATAATGTGTACCACATTTAATTCTGTGAAGACATCTTCAAGCACATCTAATAGCGTGCACTGTAATTCCTGTTTTAAGAGTTTTAGTCAGCACACTCAAATAGTACTTAAAACAGTTGTTTTATTTATTTTAGACTGCACAGTCAATAAAAAATTACTTTTTCACATGCTGTATTTACCACATGTAACAGCTTTCCTGTCTTTTTCCAGGGCAAATGCAGCTATCGATCGGACAGGCCTACAACAAATAATTCTTCTGTATCACTGTGCTTCTTTAATACTTCTTGCTTCTGTTAAAACATCATATTTGAAACCTGAGTGCCTCCCGTCTTTAAAGATTTGAGCTGACCTCATCCTCTCCTCACCAAATAATTTTGCTACAATTCGACTGTAAGGTCACAGCACAGAACTCACTAAGATCTTTTTTCCATGCAGTCCAGCTCACAGGATATAAGTGAACAGGTGGAATTATTTCACTGCAACAGCTGAGAACCAGAGCATTTAATTTCAAATCAATTAAACATTGTATTCCATTATGTGAATATGTAATCTGTATAGTTTACTAGCAAGATCCGGTTCTGGGTGGTTAACTCCAAGACTGTGTAGCTCCAAAAGCTGAAGCTGCCATCTATAGTTCACACTAAAGTTTAACTATGCACCTTCCAAAATTATAGGTTGAAACAGCAAAGTTTAGAGAAAGTTTAGAGAAAGTGTGTGTGTGCTGTCCAGGGATAATTCAGATTTACTACACAACAACTGAGATTAAAAGCATTTAATGTGATATATTATTAAATAATTTTATTTTTTAAACTATGTAAATCATACATAGTTTCTTTCTGATAATCTTTGAAATTATATGTCATTGATGTCCACCTAATATATTTTGGTGTGGTTTTTCAAATGACATGTAAGCTTCAGACCAAAAACATAACATTACTTGAAATAATGAATGGTTCTAAATGTTTAATACGCACTTTTGAACAGAGGTCCAATGATGTTGTGACCATAGTATGCCATTTAAAAAATCCCCCTAATCCTTGTTTTTTTTCTGAAAAAGAACTAATAATTTACAGCTAATTTGCTTAATACAGCCTTCAGTTAGCGTGCTGATTCTCAAGATTCTGGACATATTTACATGTGAATGTGTCCTGCGCTCAAACACCATCTGCTTAGACCAATGGTATGACTTATAAGGCACATGCCTGCGAAAAACAGTTCCTAATTTACTATGCTCAAAGGCTAGGAGAGAATGGGAAATTGCAACTTTGGTAAATTTTTAATATTTGGGCAAAAAATACGCAGACAACTTATAGTCTGTGTTAAAGTGTTCAGGTAGAACTGGGAGAAAAACTTCTGCTTGTCACTTACAACTCAAAGGAAAAAGGTATCTGGATAATTACTTCTCTCAGCAAAATGAACCCCAGGCTAATGTGTTAGAAGTTGAGGTGCCTAGTCATCAGATTGGAGTGTTTATACATGAGCAGTGATGTGCATTACTTGGGGGAAAATAGAGAGTCAAATAGGACGCCGTGTACCACAATGGCTAGAAACCGTCATTCTGAAGTTCAAGAAGTGTAGGTGGATGAACAGAACATCAAGGACACAAAACATTTAAAACAACACTTCCCGGGAAGCTTAAGATATGTGTCAACACACTATGACTTTGAATCTTAGGTCTACAGCTAGAAAATTAAAGCAAAATCCTGCTGGAACAAAGGGTGCTTGTGACCTGGATTTTCCTCCCTGCGGTGTAACAGAGAAAACAAGCTCCACACTGTATATAACACAGGAACCTAGGGCGAACCGCAGGCTCCGAGGCCCTCGGAGCACTGTACATGCAGCTCACACACTGCATCGTCATCTGTGGAGAATCCATTAAAAAATAATATTGGAACATGAGGTTTTTCTGATCTGACAATGATTTTTTGGACAGTCGGACCAGTAAACACCCCTCTGTAAAGTTCAGTTTATATCCTATAGAGACAATTATGATTTAATTCATCTCATTCAGTCTCATCGGCATTCAGTATCGACAGCATCAATAATCTCTCCTCTGCATGTCGTTTTCGATGTGTTTGGCGTTTCTGCTTTTTCTCCTGGAAGAGACTGGTGCTTAAAGATATTCTTTGCTCCTTAGATTCTACCTTCAACTCTAACATTTTGGTTTCTCAGATCTATCTGGAGTTCATGGAAACAGAGCAGGTGTCTAATAATAGAGTATTTTTGGCTCGGGTGAGGGCACTGTCAATAACATGGGTGGGGTATCCTCTGTTAATGAAAAAAGAGTGCATTTTGAGGGCTTGGTTAAGGAAGCCCATGTTGTCAAAGTAAAGTCATTGGAGCCTGAGGAACAGTGAAAAAGGGAGAGTATTTAGTATGTGTGGGGTGGATGGAGCTGTTTGAATTTGTGAATTTATAACAGACAGACATTGAATCGGAAGATTCTCTGTAAGTTCTATTCTCTGTAAATAGCAAATGGAATTAGGGACCAGCCCTAGGGACTGATGTGTCTTTTCTGGAGAGTCTGGTCCTTTTCAGTTGAGCATGAAGCTTTAAACACCTTCATGGAGCTCCAAAATTTTTAAAACAATGAATTTGTTCATTACTATTAGATCACTTGTATCTCTAAATAGAAAACCTGAGAAAATGTTAATTATTCACAGAACAATGAGCAAGGTTTAATTGGGATGATGAATATTATTGTTAAATAATTATTTTCTGGAGAATTCCTCAAAATTCAAGGCTACAAGATTATAGTTGAAAATCCTAATAAATTGTCAGACATCTTTGACCGAAATCTTTCATTTCTTGTTCGAATAGAGGTGTGCTGTACTGAAAAGGGTATGGTATGGACTACTAAATAGAAAACACTGAAAGGCAGTGTTTGAAAACTAGTTCTTGGAAGCTAGTGGTCCTTACAAGAGCAACTCCCTTTTAAGTATTTTAATGCAAAAGGCATTTTGATACAGCAGCTGGCCAAGTAAAGCACACTTCCCCTGAGAACAGAGACCACCCAAGACGTGCTACCTAGGTCTTGTAAGCTTTGTCATCTTAATGGAGCATGAACAGGTAGCCTGCAGTGCTGCAGCAGGCTAGGCAGCAGCACAATGATGGAATCTGAGCAGTCCTTTACAGAAAACATCAGCAGCAATTTTGCCACCGATTGTGAAAGTTGATAGATCATCGTCTTTTGAGTAGCAAATGATTATATAAAGAACTCTATAACAACACAAGAACTTCAGCTTTGAATTTATACGCACGTTGCACTTAATTTGAAAAACCTTAAATTTTAACAGTTCATGTTGATATGGTGAACACTTCATGTACTTTCTCGTGGTTAATTAAAAAAAGGACAAATTTCTATTGCTTATGCTTTCCAAAATAATTCACAACAAAGTCAAGCATTTCCGAAACGGAAAATCACTGACAGAGATTTAAAAAGTCACTTGAGGAAAGAGTTGGCGTTCTTTTCTACATATATTTTAAAAATGCATACTGTATATGGAGGAAGAGCTTGTTGTGTTTGGAGTTATACATCCAGCTAAAGTCTCTTATAACTTAAGGCTTTGTTTTATGCTGCTGTTGAGTGTCTGTGTGGTTTCC
The DNA here is from genome assembly GCF_055471065.1 of Atractosteus spatula. Lineage (NCBI taxonomy): Eukaryota > Metazoa > Chordata > Actinopteri > Semionotiformes > Lepisosteidae > Atractosteus > Atractosteus spatula. The sequence goes on along the minus strand of NC_142717.1, from coordinate 41,741,879 downwards.
TCTACACATGGCGAACAGCTGTCGATACCAAAGCAAGGACTGAAGTAGTCCAGCTTCCTCTGTTCAGCTGCCCTGCAAAACCACAAGGTTTCATCAACAGCCCAGAGGTCCTGCAGAGAGGCCAGTGGGAAAGACGCAGGTCGGGGCAACCAAGACTACTCCCAGGGTCAGGAACTGTCTATCAAATAGCAGTTTAAAGCAGTCTGCTCTGCAAAGCAGCCCATGGCATCTGATAAGGTATAAAGAGTGGGTGCAAACAGGGTGACTGTGTCACTAAGTGGGTTTGTATAGGGGTCTTATGTACAGTATCTATTATCTGCTGTTGATTGAGAGGAGCTTGCATCTGTTTAGGGAAAGATACTGCTGCAGCACGCAGTAATCTGTGTTTTACTTGGATTTTAATATTCTGCTGTTGGACCATGAAAGTCTGAAGGAAAGGGCATGAAATAAGCATTAGAGATTCTTGTCCAACACGTTTGCAGAATGTTTCTTCTAAAACAGCACCGCTGTTTAAAACTAACACGGGAATACTTTATGGGCCTACCTATAAACTTTCCCAGAGCATACCACACATTAAATCTTTGCCTGTAAGTAAGGGTTTTGTGATAGCCTACCAAAGCATAACTAATGTGAAAAAACATGTTCCAGACATAAAACAGAAATGAAAGATGTTAAATCTATTACAGTAACAGACTTCTTAAATACAGTGAGTTGCTTGTTAAGCGACCTAACTCTTTAAAGTGCATAAGTCATTAAACTCTAAAAAATTGCTTCCTGACATATTGATGGAAAGATTTGTTTTCTATTTCACCGTATAATAATACCCTTTCACCTAGAAATCTTTTTTGTCAACTTTTTGTTCGTTTTATTGAACAAAATAAAACGAACAATGGTGTTTTGGTGTTCCAAAAGTATGTCAAAAATATTTGTAGTAATTTTGATCTGATACGAAGAAAATACATTATTCCTTTTCCCAAGAAGATGAACTGAAAATACTTTGTAGGGCTATGGGACATCTTTAAGAAAAGTACACATAGCCTGTTTGAATAGAAAGCAAGAAATGTTTTATCGCCATTGATAAATGTGACAATGACAGGTTAAGAACTGCTTGTGTACTCTGTGGCCCAGTTAAGGGCAGATCACCCTTTTGCAAAGGGTGAGACTTCATAACTACGTCTTCTCAAACCTCCAAACACAAAGATGCTGACTGCATTCCACTGTTGTGAGGCCATACGGCTCACAGCACGTGCACTACAGCTGTGGGAGTGATTTGTCATTTCAGAGAAAGACCCTGCTCTCTCGGGGAGAATCGGCCAGCATGTATGTTTAAGCATACACGTAACAACACAGTGAGAGATACAATAGTACAGTTGAGGTACAGTAATAAGGAGAATATTGTAGAAGGATTTTCAGTTCTAACAGTTTTTATAGGAAAGAAGATATAAGAACAAAACCCTGGTTCATTGCATTGGGTAGCAGTGACTAAGGGGAAGATATGACAAAGCACCAAGCACAAAAATAAATCCTTTTCTGGCTGGATGGCCTTATGTGACACACTGGTTTTTCAACTACAGTTGCTGAAGAACCATGGGGAAAAAGGTATTTACTAAGTACTTTCTAACCCCAACATATAAAAACAGCGTCGCAGTTCCCCTTTAACTGGTACGTATTGCCCATGACATGTGAAAGGTTATGCTTTTCTCGAAGGGGGATTGATCACAGGAGTCTGCCAACATTTCCTCACTCTCTCCTCAGTGGGGTCAAAGGGCTTGAGGCTGTAAGCCAAAATGCCAAAAACACGCTTCTAAGTTTTAACAAAAGTCAAGCTATGCAAAACCAAAGGTTTGGGTTATGTAAGAGGTGGCAGAAAGATTTGGTATTCTTAGCTATGGAAGCTATGGTTTCCAGAAAACCTAATGACCTGCAACCACTCCAAGATGCCTTTAACCAAAAGAGGGGAATAATGTCTGAATATATTCTGATAGTTCTTTTTAAATACAAAATTTCACTTGCTGTAAAAAACACATAAGATATGTTAATTTCTAATACACTTGTCTTTTCTATCTGCTTTTCAAGTGCAGTTTTATTAATACTTATTGAGAAAGTTTTATCATTTTATAACTATTTATTTCTCAAATTTTATAATAATAATAATAATAATAATGATAATAATAATTCTATTTTGATGTTAAAGGGTTTTGATTTTAATTTTGAAGTAAATCAATAAAATTAACACCATTGCTTACTTGGGGGTCAAGATCCCCATACAATTAAATTGTTTTGTGAAGATTTGGGTTCGGGGTGAAATTTTTATATGATGAATGTACCTGTCCTTCTGTAGGGAAAATACACTTGCTCTTCTTTAATGGACCAAACTGCACCACAGTATAAGCAAATAATAACAGGAACGCTCCGGCACAGACTAATAAGCTACAGTCATGTGAAAAATTTAAAGTACACCCTCTTTCAATTCTGTGGTTTTACTGTATATGTCAGGACATAACAAAAATGCATCTGGTCCTTACCAGGTCCTAAAATTAGGTAAATCTAACCTCAGGTGACAAACAACAGATAACAGAATCCACTATGTCATTATTTATTTAACAAAAAATAAGCCAACATGCAGGAGCCAAAAGTTCTCCACACCCCATAATGCAGTAGCTTGTAGAACCACCTTAAGCAGCAACAACTTGAAGTAATTGTTTTCTGTATGAGTTTATCAGTCTCTCACATCGTTTTGGAGGAATTTTGACCCACTCTTCTTTACAACATTGCTTCAGTTCATTGATGTTTGAGGGCATTCATTTATGCACAGCTCTCGCTCTCTTAAGGTCCCCCCACAGCATCTCAATGGGGTTGAGGTCTGGACTTTGACTTGGCCATTCAAACATCTTAATTCTTCTCTTTTTCAGCCATTCAGTTATAGATTTGCTGGTGTGCTTGGGATCATTGTCCTGTTGGGTGACCCAATTTTGGCCAAGCTTTAGCTGTCGGACAGATGGACTCACATTTGTCTCTAGAATACTTTGGTATAAAGAGGAGTTCATGGTCGACTCAATGACTGCAAGGTGCCCAGGTCCTGTGGGTGCAAACCAAGCCCAAGTCATCACCCCTCCACCACTGTGCTTGACGGTTGGTATGAGGTGTTTGTGGTGTTTGTGGCGTTATGTTTGGTTTTCGCCAAACATGGCGTTGTGCATAATGACCAAACATCGCCACTTTGGTCTCGTCTGTCCAAAGGACATTGTTCCAGAAATCTTGTGGTTTGTTCAGTTGCAACTTTGCAAACGTAAGCCGTGCTTCCATGTTCCTTTCGGAGAGAAGAACATTTCTCCTGGCTACCCTTCCATAAAAGCCATACTTGCTCAGTCTTTTTCTGATTGTACGGTCATGAACTTTAACATTTTACACATTAACCGAGGCCTGTAGATCCCTAGATGTAGCTCTTTGCGATTTTTCTGAGCATTATAAGGTCTGAATTTGCTGGGATGCCCACTCCTGGGAAGATTGGTAACTGTCTTGAATGTTCTTGATTTGTAAATAATCCTTCTGATGAATTTCTGAATTTCTGATGAATTTCAAATTGTTTGGAAATGGCCTTATAACCCTTCCCAGATCGATGAGAAGCGATAAGTACTTCTCTGAGTGCATTGCTGATGTCTTTTCTCCTTGGCATGGTGTTAACACACCAGAATGCTCCAGACCACCAAACAGCCAAATGTTCTGCTTTTATAGAGGTGGTCACACTTCCTGATGATCAACTACTTTGATTATTTGATTAGCAGCACCTGGCTGCTAATTACCTTCTTAATTACTATGGAAGCAGTAAGAGTGTACTTATTTTTTCCCACATGGTTTCTGCATTTTGGCTTACTTTTTGTTGAATAAATAATGACATAGTGAAATCTGTTATGTGTTGTCTGTTATCTGATGCTAGATTTGTCTAATTATAGAAGTTGGTGAGAATTTTTATTTATGCCCTGATATGTAAAACCACTGAATTGAAAGAGGATGTACTTTCTTTTTCACATGACTGTATATTATTCAATAACTCACTGCTGGCCCATTTCACACCTTGGAGTTCATAAGCGAGGTTTACCTCAATGCTTTCCTTATATTTCAAGTAGGTCATGTCCACAGGGAGAAGAGAGGCAAAGGACTTCTTCTACGTGACTATTTTCAGTAAACACAGACATAAAGTCTTCAATTTAATTTTTCTATCAAAGCACTGCAGCAGGAAAAAAAATCCTTACCAGTGCTTCATACCAAAGATTTTGGTTTTGAAATACATATTCTTTTTTCCTGAATATCTGGAAATGTAAGTTAAAGGAGACACGATAAACAGCTGCAGAACAATCCAGTGAAAGCTACGTGCATTTCAAGCAGGAGTGTCAATCCTCGTACGCTGGTTAAATTCCACTCTGGGGTTGTACAATCTGGCTTTTCTAAATTTCCCCCTTAGTTGAACTAGTGAAAGGCTTTCTTATTTTTCAATCTGAAATATCAGGTCCCCTACTATATGTAAAGTACTTTTAGGATCTTTTGGGATGAAGAGCACTATATCAATATACTGATTCTGTCCCTGCTATCATAGAAGCATATTCTGTAAATACAAAAATAAACCTAACTGCAACCTTGCACTGTCGTCAGAGAAAAGGAAACAAAGTAAACAATATACTGTACATCCATGGTGCTAATAACTAATTACACCACATTTCACTGAAATCACACAAATGATTTGGGTATTGATTTATCACATTCCATATAATTTTGCTTTGTGTCAGTGATACATAACTATCCCGTCAATCAATAAAATATTTAACAATTTCTATTTTATATGTATAAAATTATATTTATATTTAAATTAAAAAAAATATTTTATTATAAATATTTTATATATATAATACAATAAATCAATAAAATCTATTTGGTTCGGCTACTTCACCCAGACCTCAAAGACCAGAGAAATACTCCTTTTCTCCCTGGAGAATTTTCTGATCCCAATGGATAAACAGAGCATGTACTGCTGTTTTATTATCTACCTTTTACCTTCAGGCAAAATTCATTTCAGGCAAATCTGCATCTGTCATAATAATCATGCATGACTGTCAGGTGGGCACTGACTCCCCAACAAGCAGAAGAGAACCTACATTTCAAGGCTTGTGATAAATCACAGTCATTGTACCTAGAAAAGTACTGGCTCAACAAAGAAGAATCTGATTTGTATTATGATATATAATTAAGCTTATATCACAGAAGTTCATCCATCCATTTTTTAACCGCTTTATTCAATTCAGGGTGACAGGGGAGCCAGAGCCTATCCCAGCAAGCAACAGATGCAAGGCAGGGTACAACCTGGACAGGACGCCAGTCCATCGCAAGACATAGACACACACTCACACCAGGGCCAATTTTTGGAGAAGCCAATTAACCTACCAGTATCTCTTTGAACTATGGGAGGAAACCCATGCAAACACAGGCAGAGCGAACTCGACACGGATAGCACCCCAGGAATTGAACCCAGGGCCCCAGTGCTCCAAGGCAGCAATGCAGACCACTGCATCATCATGGAGTCTTTTAATTTTAATACAGATTGTCTTTAAAAAAATACCCCAGATCTTGAAATTCTGCAGATCATGGGTCCCTATCGAACACATAAATTTAATTATTTAGCAAACTTGAGCAATCTGACATGCAAGGCAGTTGTGCCGCTAGCAATGATAAAATAAGGTGTCTGTTTTGCAGTTCATGAGGGCAATGCAAGTTCTGAGATTCTGTAAATTTCTAAATAGTCCAATAAATTTCCAAAGAGGAAACCATGTTAACCAAATTTATATAGTGTTTAAAGCAAGGCAAAAACCAAAACTGTCTAGGACTGTAAAAATGGGACTGAAAAAAGGCGATTTGTGGTATTGTGAGCTCTGTGGTGTGCAGTAGACAACTTCCTAGGAATGTCTCCAATGAGCATTAATATTTCTGCTGGGTGGCTGAAACAGTTTTTATTCTGACATGCATCAATCTCAAATATACATCAGGCATAGTTATACCTGTCTCCCACCAAAACCTTAGTTACTCAGGAGAAAATTCATTTTTTGACTGTTTAGGAGTCAATTCCACTAAAACATCCAAAGAATTCCAGAAATTAATTTATTTTAATGGCACTTCTCAGCAGGTACAACAGAAGTCTGGAGGCAGTACAGATTATTAGTCAGGGTTCTGGAGATGGTGTGTTGCAAATACTGGCACGGTCACTTCTGTTGTACCCTTTCTGCACAAACGGGTAGGGTTGCTGGTGGTAACTCTACAATGGACTAGTTTTCCATCCAGGAGATATTCACATTCTCTCTGTCCACTTCCCACTACAGAAACAGGGAAATGTTTCAGCATGATTAGGCCATAGGCATGCGTGTGGTGTACTGTAATGAGAATGGTTTTTGGACAAATTTCCTCAAAATTTTAAAAATCATAACTAACATCACAGCACCTTCTAGAGCATTATGTTTCTGTAGTCCTATGTACATCCCGTCCTTTGCTTTCTGATGAATTCTAGATGGAAAAATATGTCTCTCAGGGGCTCCTGCACAGAGCTTGTCACAGAAGTCAAATTATATCACTGACTCTAGTCTCTGAACAATAACTGTTGCTGGACACTGATGCTTCTGACAAAAAGGTCTTTCTGCTTCAGTTACCTGAAAAACAAGTAAGAAATGGCTCCTCCTGCAACACAATTTTTTTTATTTACAATGTATCGTTAATATATATTGAATATACTGTATATATTGCATTTTTATTTATGACCCACATTAATTATCAGTTATAGCAACAATGACAGAGTAAACAGACTCTCTGTTTTGCTCAGAAAAACTGAATTTCATACTAAAAACCCAATTACTGAACAGTGGAAGGGGGTACTGCCTCAGCGGTACATTTCTGTGAAACAGGATTGATGGGGAGTAAATCTAAATTTAGATTTTTTTTTTATTAGAATAGCCGTACTATACTAGAAATTAGGAAAATAATTTATCTATTTAAGGTCACATGCCTAAAAAGAGTTCCAAAACTTGCGTTTGATGTCAGAATAAAATGTTCTTTACTACAACCTGGAATTTTATTTGTAATTGCTTATAATGCTTTTTATTACTTTTCCAGTTGGCGTATGTCTTTTTTTTTCAAACCTTGGAGTGAAGCTTATTAAAAAAAATAACCCACAGGAAACCTGGGCTTAAACATCTGCTTAGTTTCTATGACCGTGTTTACAGAGGTCAATGACAAGCTCAAAGGCTACAGGTTACTGTATTTATTAAGGTGAAGTCTTTAGATATTGTAAGGTCATAAGGTTAAGGTGATACATAAGGTCTATCTCTAATGCAAATTGCAGTCACATAATATTGAAGTAACCAGCATAACTTGGGTTTACTGATGTTGGATCTGACATATGTGCAGTATTGGCAAACATCATCTGTGCAGGAGCTTATCAGTGCCCTGATAATCAGAGAGAACAGAGCACTCTTTCTGGTTAAGCTACTGTGCTGTTGAGAGCACTCAGTCTCTGGCTTCACGCAAATTTAATAATTAAAAACGGACTGAAATATTCATAAATGAGAAAGCCAAAATAACCGGTTCAAACATTATCATTCTAATATATAACTTTGTTACAAACCAGAACTGGAGGTTCTGCAAAATTAATCAGTGCCTTTCATTCAAGTCCTAACATGTCATTTATGATTGGCTGCCAGTATAGAGTGGTTTGAAATGTTTTCCACATGGATATGGGTGTTCTTTCACTTCACATTTAGCATTAATGAAACGGTACAGCAAATGATACATCTGTTTCCCAATTGTCTTTGTGAATCCACTAATTAACTTTGATTCATCTATAGTTCTCTCTCACTGATTACTGTAACACTCATAACCAACCAATATCCAACCAACCTATAACAATGTTGTTCAATAATGTCCATCACATACTTAAAAAAGTAAGAAAAACAAAAATTAGTGACCTTAATGTTTCAAAACATCAGTTTCATACTCATAGAGTATATTGTAATTAATTAGTATAACCTCCATGCAAATTAAGCAAATTGCATTACTTCTGTGGTAAAAACAAATCACCAGAATGCTCACATATTATGTAAACAGTTAAGCAAACACCATTTAAACTATAAGTAAGAAGAATGCGAGCTGGATTAAAAAGGGATCAAGGTCTGATATCCAAGACTTGTGTCTTAAACCATCTAATGGACTATTGACAACATTTAGTCTGTATATAAAGCATCTACAATACTCAGTTTTATATGGATATACTCTATTGCTGTGTGCAACAATTTTTCTGGTTTTCTAAAATTTGGTGCAAGCACATGCACTTTTTTGACTGATGTCAAAAGCAGGAATATCACCCCACTCTTAAATCAGAGGGTTTACCCTAATGATATCCCTCATCATCGCTTCACAATTTTATTTCTGAGTAACTGCAACTGAGCACAACACCTTCACTAAAAGTACACACAGCACCTTCCAGATATTGCGTCCTGTTCCTCACCAGTCCTGTCAGTTTTCAGTTCTTTCTGAGCACTGGGTGGCTGTCAAAGCTACTAGTTTCATGTTCAGCCCCTAATTCCATTCTTCCTCTGCCATGCTGAATGCCTTCTAGATACCTGTCACACCTCCCTGGCAGCGCTGAAGTGTGATCAACAGCAACTAATCTCTTATGCTGGAGCTAGATAGCAAATAGCTCACACACCTATTATACCTCAGCTGGGTTACAAATGTAGAAAAAAACAAGCATTGCTTGGCTGCTACCACTGAGCATTCCTGTCAATTAAAAGTGACATTTCTCACTACACTGTCCGCCTTGTGGGGTAATGGTTTTTCTCATCAGCTTCACTCTGAAAAGATGGTCTAAATGATCAAGGCAAGGACTGCTGACAAACACCCAAGCCAATATACAGTACACCCCTTTGTTATAAATGAAACGGCATATACAGAATTTGACACAATCAATATTGTTTTATAGTTCAATAACATTTTTTTTTCCAGCAGCCAACTGGTAAAATAATCATCTTGTTCACATTCAATTCAAAATGACAGTAAAATAACATTTGAACTTCCCCAAAATAGAAATAGGTATTTATGCTTGTATTATGTAAGGCAATCTGTAAAATCAAACATACAAACAACAAAAGGCAATTAATGAGATATATACAGAGAAATATATTAAATTAGCCTTATCATGTCAGTAATGGTAGGCCTACAAGGAGGGTATTTGAAGACAAACATTTGTAGGTTGTAGTGCTGAAAAACAGTATAACTCAAAATAAGGTGGAAGACACAGATTTTACTTCCAAATACCCTGAAAACAGATTTGTGCCAACTTCACCGTCCTTAATATACTAGCCAAAAATGTAAGACAGAAAGGTTAATAAAGGAACACCTCCACTGAATCATAACACCCCCTGTAGAGAGATAATCAGCACGTGTTGATACAATGAGTAAATATAATCTAGAAACTGAGAAAAATCCAATTCATCCCTTCTCAAACAACTACTGTATGGTACATTAAATTCCTACATAAATACAAGGAGAATCACTATGACAAAAAGAAATGTCTCTACTCCTTATTAAAATCTTAATAAGCCTAATAGCATTTTCTCCTTAAAATTTAAAAGACACATTAAGTGTTTTCAGAATGGAAGTAGGTGCTGACATATTGTATACATGTGCCCTGTAGCAGAAAAAAAAATCACAACAGATTATAATGCTCATGAATAACTCATATTGAATAAAAGATAAAATAATTTGAAATATGTCATGAAAAGATGCTTAATTTATAAGTATTCACAACAAACTGTTAGTACAGGTTTTACTTACATATTAAACATATTATAAGCATGTTACAAGATGTGATGCGTATCTGGTTATACAGAACTAAGGCATGTATTATGCTGTATGTCCTCCTGTAAAGCAAATCACAACCTAACTCTTCATGAAGGGGTAAGCCCTGGTGGAGTATATTGCCACTGGCCGTTGAAAACACCAGCTATGTAACATCCACTGCTGCCAAGCAGAGGAAAGATCAAATGGCAGAGGAAGTCAGCTGACAAAGCAGAGAAGAGAGCAGAGAATGGTGTGGACTGAAGCACAGAGGCTTCAGACAGGGTGGGACTGAACAGCTTGCATTACCTGTTCGTGAGTGCCAGTGCCAGAGAGGTAATAAAATACAGAATTCGCGTCTCTTAAGACTCAGAGACTGAACACTGGTCTTTACAAAGCATCAGGTGCAAAAAGACTGAGGGACTTTTATATTGACAGCTTGACTGCAGCAGTGCCAGTGCTCTTCATGAGTGCCAAACATCTGTAGTAAAAGCAAGCAGCCCACTACAGTTTTGACATTCAGTAATTACTGTGCAAACTTAATTGAAAGCCTTTGCGACAAAAAAAAGTTTGCTTAATTGTTATGTTTTAATTTACCAAGTCCTGGTATTGTTTGATTAATGCATGTGAGAGTATTCTCCAGAGCACAGCGATTAGTGATTTGACTTTTTAGAGCTTCTCTAATGCCGTCATTAAGGGTATTTTTCCTTCATATGATCTCAGATTGCATACATTGTATATAGCGTCTCCTGTAAGAAAATGTTTTCCATTTCTTGTTTTTAATGTACAGGTTAAAAAGTGACAAATTTGTTTTTGGGTAAACACCAATAAGCCCCCTTCTGATAATATTTTTGATTAATCTTGTCATATGATTTCCTGAATGCAAGTTAGTAATCGTTGTTTTTTCATTATCATTAAATTACCAGCCATACTGTTAATATCCTAGATAAAACTTATATGTATCATACGTACAAGAGTGAAGGGATTACTTTTGCTGTTCTGTGTTAAAACAACACCACTCTACTCGTATGCTTCAGCAGTATTTATGATGACTTCTGCAAGACTCGAATTATCTTTAGGGTGCCATCCTATATTTTAAAGAATAAAATTCTAAATGTATTATTTTTGATCAATAGTCTTTAAAGCTGTATATTGTATTCTTGGAGATTTTGCTGACTTTCCACTTTAACATTAGAAAGGTATGGAACAGAAACCAGAGACTCAGAGAAAGCTTGCATTGCAAAAAGTGCAAATTAAAGAAAAGTTGGACTGAAGCTGCAACTAATTCTCAAATCATTACTGACAACAGACAGACAGGCAAAGTTAAGAAATAAAACCATTTTTTACAGTTTTGAAAGAAACAGAAAAAAAATCTCGATAATTAGTGTCCTGTGACCTCAAACAAAAGGAGGTCATATATTTAAATTGGAGCCCTTCAATTTAAGGTAAATGTTAATAGCTTCTGCTCATTTGTGAACTTTTTTATTCCCTAAGGTAATATGTGTAGAACGTTTTTTAAGCCATGCAGCATTATCTCTTTGTTCAGTGTATGTTTGAGATTCTCACTGGAGGATCTGGCCTTCACTTCAAAGAAGTGGATCAGTAAAACTCCACAGAACATCACTTGTGTAGTTTATAAAAGGTAACACAGTTTTAATCAGCTCACTGTGTGGTCAGTTTGCTCAGCCAGGGACTAAACTTGGAAGACGGACTAAGCAGAAGAACACAAGGAGTGGTTATTTTCTGCGTAAGGGGAAGGAAATGAGCAGTTCGCCTATAAGAACGTTTTCCCAGTTGAATTTTCAGATTTTTTTACTTCGACAGCCCAGATCTCACAGAGGGTCTTGCATGGCCTCCTTTAACTCCGAGAAGCAGAAGTGAAAAGGAGCAATAGGAAGCTTATTTCAATCTTATCAGGGAGCACTACAGGCATAGTCACTGTTTTCCCCAATTGACAATCTGTCACTTGTGATTAAAAACACACGGTCATCAGGTGATTACCAATCTAAGGATCAGTCTGTCTAGAGATGCAGACAACAGTATGAAGAAGTAACAGTAACAGTAGTAACAACCATAGCATGAAGGTTACATTAAATGTTTTGCACATTTCTGACAATGAGTTGGAGGCAAGAGACGTTACATTTTCCCCATATAAAGCATTTGATTTAGCACTCTAATGAAGATTTAGCTTAGAATCTATGATCACCCCAGAGAGCATATTGCCTAGTGTATTAATTAGCTGATTTTGTGTAAGTATAATGATCTGGTGAGTTTAATGAATTACTGGGCATGAATAACAATGAGGGAGGAGTCAGAATAAAGAAAAGCAGCCGGGAAATTTGTTGCATATTTACATATATTAAGAGATATACACAGATAAGTGTGTATAAAATATACTCCACTGTAATTTATTCTGCAGAGAATGAATGTTGGTGTCCTCTACAGGATACAATTTTGTGTCCCACATACCTGATTTTATGTTTAACTGTAGATACAAGTTGCATTAGAAGAAGACATGAGCTCCCTAAGCACGTATCGATGTATTTTAATAAGTCTAATTTCACTAGCCTTTTTTTCTGTCCTAATTCTGATAGACTCCAGTACACTCCAGGCTTGGGTCTGTGCAAAACAAGAGCCACCCTATCAATGGGGTCGTCTTCTTTTCGTTTAGCCGAGATAGGAATAAATCCGCTTTCACTTTCAACGGGAAAAGAGGACATCCTGTGTAAGGCTTCCTCACATAAATAAACTTTAAATGCAGCCAAGAAAAGCCTGCATATTGCTCTTTTATTATATCCACACGTTGGGGAATCTGTGAAGTGCAGAAATGTGTATAAAGTACTTAGTTCCAGCTATTCATTTGACTTTCCATCTATTCATTGTGTCCTCCCCATTACTAATTAAAACCTGCCGCTTCAAGAAGCTCTTTCTCCCCGTTTTGAAATCACCCTCATAAATCATTTTTTCGCTCTATTTATACAGCTTATACCGTAACCTATAAGCCGCCCATCTCGGTAATCCTTTCAGCTGGGAGGATAGTTTGTGCTGTTCCCCCTCCTCTCCCAATCCTGCTCTTCAGTCTGAGGGAGATCTGCTTACACAAACAATTAAAGGATATTCCTAGTTTGAAGATCTATCCTTTAATTGTCTGACTAAGTTCAGTGTTGTAGGAAGCACATCTAACTCTCCACAGCACACCTCTTTGCAGGAAATGCGAAAGGACATAACTTATTCTGCCCTTTCTAGATCCTCTTAAAAGTATTACAGCATATGAAAGTTTTGGCATAAGCACTGCTGTACGAAATAAAAGACAAATGTTGCATTAAAAAACAGCAAGCTGGTTTAATGTATGTTTTACCCTGTACAGCACACATCCATCTGCAAAGCCTAAATGTACAAAACAGACTTCATGTTATGTAATCTGCATACTGTATGGTCATTACACTTGACATCCCCACTATGAGGCTACAGATTGCTTCATGTTGCCACAAGCACCTTTCTGTAGTAATGATTTTCATAAGACATGGATTTAGCGTCACTAACCTCTTTCCCATTCTTTGCTATATGTTTTCTCACTCATATCTACAGTATGGAATGACATATTTCAGTTGACTTTATAGCAATAAAACAGATAAGAACTGTAGGCACAGACTGTTTAAAGAATCTTATGTAGGCATAGTCATTGTAGACAGAAAGGCTAAGGAAATGCACAGTGAATACTAACCTTTATACAGCATTTTGTAGCCCACTGCTCTCACTTCCAGTTTAAACAACTGCTTTGGTAAGTGAAACTCTGACAGTTCTTCTCCATTATATATATACTCTACTTATTTTCTGCCTTTCTGTTGCTCTATTTTCTTTTTTTAAGCATGAATTCAAATGCTGATTCATGTTGTGAACAGAGATCTTGGGAGCAAGATTTGCACATGATATTTTCAATTATTTAAATCCTGCTGCAGTAGCTGAGGGCCAGTACCATCTTCGACCCACCAAAATAGGTTCAGAGGAAAGATCAGACTCCAAATCAATGAGAGATCAACCAGCATTTTATCAAGGCCACAGAAATGAACAGTGCATACTAATGAACACTGCTGGATCCCCTATGGTTTGCACGGGTAATGACAACAATCATGTGGGGACTCTGACTGGCTGTCCATTTGGTCCGTAGTCAACGAGATCTGGCCGAGGCCAGGATCCTGTGTCAGTCCAACAGAGAACATCCCGATAAACCTAGGATCACCTGGGAGCACATTCCCAAAGGCCGCCATGCCCTTAAAACCGAAAAGGAAACACGTTTCGGCCGTGGAGCCTTCTTCAGGTGTGTTGACAGGTGTGTGTTTTCTTTCTTCTTTTTTTCAGCATGGAATAAACCTACTACTTGTTCCTTTGCAGCCTACGCATGCTGACGCAGCTACCCACCTGAACTACTTAAAACTGAAAGCATCCTCTTTCATAACATTTGTCATTGCAGGTAGGATCTGCAGTTCTTTCAGACAGGCCTTACAGCAAGGGGTTAACAGCTCACTCTTGGACCTTCCCAGATTCCCCTGTCGTGCTTTAATTTTTCCGCTTTATGAATTGGAATTAGAGCAGCCAGCATGTTGTGCACAAGGTCCTTAGCCCAGATCTATTTCTCCCATGCTGGGCAGAGACAATCCCTCTCACCCATGCAGCCCTGTTACCTTTTATGCTGTCTGCTCGGTAACCTTGGCAGCCAGGCTGTACACAATGCCTCATCTCCAGCAACCAGGCTTCATACCATAGAGACCACAGTGCCTTGTTAGCCAACAACCGAGCGTAAAATCACTACACTTCAATCCCGGTGCTATGAGTCAATCTATTTTTTTCTTGTTATTCATTAAAGGTATGTACCTTGAGGGCAGCTGTGGAAATGTCTTTTTATAAATTTGTTTTTACTTCTCTCAGGTCTGAGTGAGTTGCATAGGTTTTAGGAAGAAATGTCTTCATCGCACAGCTTCTAAATGTTCACCCTAGCCCCAACACCACGATTCTCGTGAATGTTTTACAAATGAGCTGCAAAATACGATACACCTATTTTGTTGTAAAGATCTGCTTTACAACAACTTAGTTAATATTTGATAGGAATCCAGGCTGTATTGTAAAGCGAGATCAAAATCTTGAAATTACTGTGGGGCTTTGTAATAAATTATTCAGGACAAATTGATTCTGTAGATGTTTATGAAAATAAAAATATGAGGTCAGGGTTTGCCTGACTGAAAGGTATAAACGTATGCATATGTTAATGGTAAATATGACTCTCTTACCATGTCTCCACACAGCACGCAATTTTCTCCAGTTAACATTTGATTCCATTCATTGGTTTTGACTAATACTGAATGAGAGATTCTGCAGACTCTTTCCTGCTGTAATTATATCACTCCAACCACAGGATTGTGACAATGTTGGGACCCTCTTTGATTACTCAAGCATAACAAAAGCGAATAACGTGGCTGCCGCAAGGAAAACAACACACATTCACTCCCAGCACAATGCAGGGAAGCCATTTTAATTAAACCTTATCAAGAGATGAATAATGCAAAAGTTTAATGCCCATTCCTTTTCAGCTCAGGATACAGTGCGCAGTACTCAGTCTTTGAGAAATACATTCACATATGTTAATTGTGATCAACCGAGAGGTGATACACCTGCTCTACAATGTCCTTGCTGCCTAAAAATCTTCCACTCTGAGTGAGAATAAGTGGGATTCCTAACGCTGAGGACTTCAGCAGACACAGCATAGGCGCACGGACACACTGTATTAATGAAGCATTCATTAACACCACTGAATGGGGCAAGGAGAGAGAAAGATTTGGCTTTTTTGTCAAATACAAATCCCCCGTTCAGGCTCACTTCCTCCGCTGAAATGAGTCTGTGCTTTCGTAGGCGTGAGGCTTTAGCTTCAGAAAAGCCGAGGGAACGAGAGCACCAGGAGGGTGTGGGCACAATCTGCCGGGACAGCCCCGCTAGACAGTAGGGATCACCGCAGAAAATGGAGTGACCTACAGCATGCTGACCTTCCTGGTGGGAAAAGGAACTCCGCGCTGTGCCCAACAAGCACGGCAACAAAGAAACATATTTAGACCCCAGAAATTTCTGACACGCTTCTCACAGGAAAAATGCCCTAAGAAAGAGCTGGCTACTTCCAGCTGACATAGTAGAGAAGAATAAATGTAAGCACTGAAGGTTATGCCTAGCAACAAAGAACTTAATATGAATACATTACAGAAAGCCCAGTGGACTTAAAACTCAGCATGATCTCATTTACACTGTTGTAATTCCACTGCGTTTGGCCCTACAGGCTCCTTCAATTTATAAAAAAAGATGAAAACCTTCTGCATATTAAATTTCAAGAAGTAAAGAATACGGTTTACTTTTATTAAGTTGCAGTGCTAGCTCAACATCCTTGATTGACTCTGAAATATCTACTGTATGCTAAAAAAAAAAACAAGTTCTGGTACTGGAAGCATAGAAATGTTAGAAAATATTTATAGAAAAATATATATTTTTTTCAGAACTTGTGAATGAAAAGTAATAATACAAAACCTCTTCTCTACCTCAAACTAGATATATCTCAGGAGACTGACTAATTGTATTATGTAGCATGTTAACATAACTGTCTCCTCACATTTTATCATAATGCATAACGTTCTTAATTCATTCTTATAAAATTGCTCAAAAGGTATGTTCTACTTTGTCAAAAGCTCTGACCTTTAATTCAGCAAGGTTTATGTCATGCACTTGAAAATACAGTACATAATGAGGTGACCAAATATCCACACAAGGATATTTATTGTTACTTTAATAAATGTGGAGTGCAGTCTTAAAAACTTGCATCAAACTAACTCAGTAAATAGGTTTAAGAGGAGAATTTCAAATCAAACCACAGACCAGGATATACAGCCCCTTCTTTCTCTTCTTTAAGGTCATTAGATTTGCAGAATTAAGTGGCAAAATGATATTTATCATGTTGATTTATTGAATGAAGCGTAAATACACAGGCAAGAAATGATCTGTGATTTTCTTCAACACACATCTTGGCCCGCTTGTACCCTGTAATTGAGAAAAGGCTATGTTGAAATCATTTTTTTGTTCAGGCCAAAATCCTTTTAAGTTGTTTCAGTAGTGCATAATAAATGACTGAAACAAATTTGTTTTAAAGAAATAAACTTGTTTGAATATAAACTATTAAGTAGTGCCTACTATAACGAAAGCTATACTCAAAACTTTTTGAAAAGGCCTTTTACTTCAAGTTAAATTATTTTTTCCTCCAAACAGCCCTAAACTGAATCTAATACAATTTGGTACGTCTAACTGTTTCTTCAAGAAAAGCTTTCAAGCATTCGATGTGGATTGCGTGGTTAAATGTTATGTGAAACATTCCTCAGTAAGCATTGCTTGTAGCTTAGATTCTTGTAATTATTCTGAATTAAGTAGACCCTCTCATGGTGATAGTTTGTCGGGGTCTTCATTGTAGTAATAATGTTTATTGCTTTTTTTTTAACTACATGTTTGCCACAGTGAAAGCCAACCTGCAAATGTTTGGCTTATGGTTCATTAAAACAACTGATTTCTTATTACTCTGATTCAATTAATATAAAACTGTGAAATGGTTTCCAAACAATCTGCTTTTAAATCTATCAGGTAATATCCATCTATCCATTTTCTAATCACTTCATCCGATACAGGTTCATGGGTGAGCCAAAGCCTATTCTAGCAAGCAACAGGCGCAAGTCAGGATACACCCTGTCCAGTCCATCACAGAGGACACACAAACATAAACACACACTCACACCAGGGCAAATTTTCCCAGAAGCCAATTAACCTACCAGTATGTCTGTGGACTGTAGAAGGAAACCAGAGCACCACTAATGCTAACCACTGTGCCACCGTGCCATGTAATATCATTCAGAATATTTCAACTCCAGACATTACAGTCTTTCTGGACTGATCTTTTTTTTTTCTGCTTTACAACCTTAGTCTGGTTGCCTAACACCCAACAGACAGTAACTGTCTATCCGAAATAAAAATAAAATCCCAGTGCTTGCAGCTCCCAAGAATCAACGACACCCAAGCCATTAATGGGGAGTAGTCAGTAAAACATGTCAAGTGTTTCAAACCAAAACATGAGCTAAACATACTCGCATCATCTGAACAGCCCTGCAGTCATCATATCCTTGGACTAGATCAAGCTCTGGGTGAATACTGTGGCTTTCAGACAGAACCCTTCACTCACAATTCTACCACACTTCATGCACGACCAAAGCCCTGCCTGACAATACTGAAATCTCCTTTCTTGGACTAACCCCCCACCCCCCATCATTCCTCTTCTCCCCCCCCCCCCCAACTTTGGAAAAAAAACTATGCAAATGGTGCTCCCAGTTCTCTGAAAATAGCTCTCTTTTCTGTGTCTATTTTACATCTCAAGTGGCCCATCCCACTGGCTGACAAGAAGACCAGCCTTCCAATTCAATATCCTTCACAGCCCTGACATTTGGATACTGGGGCCTGCCACTGGTTCTAAAAAGAGCTCATTTAGTCATAATTAACTATTCCCTGCAAATTCCCAAAGGTATGGCAATTGTGCTAAATGCTAACAAGTGATGTATTCATACCAGTTGTCTTTAAAAATGTCTCCTTTTTAAAAAAAATCACTGAAGTTCCCCCTGCTTCTTCCTGTTTGCTAACTTCCTAGTAAGATTTTATGCTGAGCAGTGGAGTACAGGTTGGAAAAAGAATGTATGAGTGAACCACAGAGCTCACATTTAATTGAGGAGTTATTAGAAAAGGCAGACCTTACATAACTGCGGTATTGGCTTAGTGTCACTATCTATACATTGCTAAAATGACAGTGTTGACTCAAAGGTGTGAAATTAAAATAATTATGTAAAAATATTTTAGAACTCCTTTTTCTCTGACAAAATTAACCAAATACAAATGGCAAAATTTAAACTTAGAAACCAAAATGTAATAAATTGCTGTGCACAGAGGAATACTGAAGCTGGTTTGAAAGTTGGCTCAAAAACAGAAGATATAATTTCTTGGAAAAATGCTGGAAAAAAATCCATAATCAGTTCTCATTAGACAGGCCCATATGTTATGAAAATGGATGTGTGGGCTGGCATTTTTATTTTAAACACGCTGTATGCATATTTCGGTATTTGTTCTGTGCAAGCTTTTTCATCCTTAATTATAAAGCGTTCCAGTTTAAAATTTCTGTCAAGCATAAAATATTAATGCCAAAGTAAAACATTTTTTCCCGTCTTTTTTCAGTTCTGCAAGAAAGTAAAATATTAAACCAAATTGCTCAAATACTTACAGTCATTATTAGCAATTTTCCAAATAATGCGAAAATAATTACTATGCTTTAAACTGCTTCCAGTTCCTTTTCTACTCAGGGATTAGGCCATCTGGCTGTGTCATGATTGAAAGAACCTAATCCTCCATTAGAGCTGATCATTGTGAATATCTGCAACTGTAAGTCATGTTCCCCTCGAATAAGTTAAATCTTACTATTCATGCTTATATTAAAAGGAAAAGGAAGTCATAGGATCTGCTATTGTTCTACATTGTCCAATGACTTACCATGCTAAGGAATTACATCAATATCACTATATTAAATAATCAGTACATTATTCTACTGTATTTGTAACTAATAACTCCTGCGGAATTGCAGATAAAAACAATGTTGGTATATTAGACAATCAGTACATTAAGTATTAAGTGCACAGTATGCTTAACTAATAATTCTTAGTTAATAAACAGCATTTTAAGTCAATTTGCCATCTTTCTCTCATCAACAATTCTAAACAGGCATTTGCCACTGTATTTCATAGACTGATGCACATGTAACAGCTGCTGTACTTCCAAATAAAACAGACTGTCGACAGAGAAACAGTGAAAGGCCAGGTTATGAAAAGTAAGCTTGCTTTTCCAAACTATCTTCCCTAGCTAAACAGCATTGTCTAAAGTAAATGAAATATGTGCACGACCGTTTAGAAAAAAAAAGTATGAAATACTTTCAACAGTATTACGGAAATGTTTTATATAAATCACAAAACAAAAAAGTGTAATACACGTCATACATATTAATCAAAATCCTTTGTCTTAGCCTTAAAATAGGCCACGGGACTAGTTAAAAATAATATATTAACAGCAAATTAAAGTAGTGCCTGAGCGTAACAGGCTTTTAAAAATTTATTGTACAACCTGTACTAATGAAACAAGGGCTGTACAAGTCTATAATTACTAAGAGCAAGACACACATATTCACGCAACTGCAAAAGCTCCATAAGAAGATTATGCTAATTTAGCTCATTCATAGTCAAACCTCCTCCACACATGTCAGAAGGACGGCATTTGTCCCCTCTAGTGATAAACAAATTATACATGAAATCAATTCCTTTTCACAATAATTTTCCCTATTGGGCATTATCTTTCCTCTCCTGCTCCCTCCAGTTAAGCTCGCATCCTGTAACTTGCTAATGAGCTGGGGGACTCTTGTTTCAAAGGGCACCACCTGCCTCGAAGTCATGACACATCCCATTTCGAATGCTGCTAGCATTTTTCGACAGCTCCTGCTAACTAGCCTTCTTGACCCACAGAAAGAGGAACTCATCAGATCGAATCCTCTAACCTGTCAATCACCAGTGCAAAAGATCTTCACAGTCACTCCCAAGGCTAAAAGAAAGAAAAAATCCGGCGAGAGGGATAAGCAAAGAAAGATACAGCAAGAGAGCGAGGCCTCTTCAGCTTGCTAATGAGGATTTCTTAAAGCTTCTGAAAGCTGCTGAAAACAGTGAAAGTTGGTAGGGGAAATCAAGGCACAAATAAAAGAATTTCTCTCCTATGTCTTCTCCCCCCCCCCATTAAACAGTAATTGTTGAAGCATAAAATGTGCTGGATAAACAAAAGTGGAAGAAATAAAATAAACAACTAAAATTGGCCAGCCAAGCAATTTTTTAGAGTATGGTTAGAAAGCGCATTTAAATTGCAAAAGTTTTTAGAGTGCAGGAAAGATGCTTAGTAGAAATCAGATTAACCTGATTATACAACATCTTTAATGATTTAAAACACCAGTATTTTTGGACAATCCCTTCCAATAAAGCATACACACAGTGTTTCACAGTACACCTTAAACAATAAATGTCAAGAGCTTCTGTCACATTTTTACCAGGAATAGGAAATGACTGGAATTAGGTAAATTCAAGAGAAGCATTGAAAAGTCTGGAAACAGAAACGGTCCATTACCAGCATAATGCTATGTCAAAATTAGGCTTGTTAATATTCAACATTTATGTTCTTGCTCTAAACAAAGCACTTTAACAAAACACTCACCTTTTAAAGTTAATTGTTCATTTTAAACTGACAGTGATACCTGCTAATTGCTTTCCCAGTCTGACCAGAGACTGGGAAAGTCTCCATTTAAAGTGATAACTGATAATTAGATAGCTGCCTGTTGTTTGTCTTTACACTTGTGTCTAGATTACACATAATTTAGTCTTAAAAAACAACATTAAGGCCGTCTTAAACTTGAGAACTACAGACCAATGTGTCTTGTTCATCTTTGAAAAAAAGTGATGCATCAAACACATCGTACAAAAAATGTTTAGCAAGTCTCCATGCACAGTATGCCGTGTTATTAGTTTTAAAAGGAGAATAACATGTATATATATATATAAAACTGCCTGGCCTATTTTGAAACAGTGTATCCAAAGCATTCAACTGCCAGGAAGAGTTGGAGTGTTAGTGGTTGAGACTTGGAGTGCTGCTGTTGACCCTCTCAAAGTCTTATTGCACAGTGCTTCTATAGCTGTCCGATCTTAGATTTCAGATGCTCTGGCCAAGATCTTAAGAGACAGCTGACAGGGTGGGTGCATGTGGTTGTTCTTTATTTTTATTTTCTCTGCGTTTGATCATTTAAATGAATAAAAAACTTGCTCACCAAAAAGAGAATTAGATTAGTAGATTAAAACACACAAGTATACAGCCCCTTTGTTTTAAAAAGTCTGTGTTTTAATTATGGTACAGGTCGTTCTCGATTTTTGCTCTTGGTTTAAAGCAGCTCAAGAATATATACCATTTCTTAATCTTTTTAACAAGCTGGCATGGGGCTGGCAAGAGGCCATCTCAGCATCTGTCAGTGTGCACCAAGCGACCAACTATCTCCCACTGTGTCACTTTTCTGAATGTATCTAGAAAATTGCTTAATTATCTTAGCCCGTGTACCTGTGCTCTTTGTTTAAAATCTACAATTAAATCGACAAAACCCTAAACCAAAGCAATTTATTGGAGGGGAAAAAATAGAATTCAATTCAAACATTTGTAAACAAAGCGCTGTTAATGACCATTTTTAAAAAACAAAAAACAACCTTAATGTTAAAAAAATAATAATATTGTAGACTGTTATTTACAAGACTTTAAATAAATGCCATGTAAAGGTTCACCGAGAGTAAAGGGATGGAAGATAGTTGCGCAGTGCAGACATGTCTATGGACATAGACATACAGCATTTCCTACACCACTCACCACCCACCACTAACAACAGTCTTCCCCTCATGTCACGAATATTATGAGACATTCAGTTTAAAAATTACATTAAATAAAACAATTAATCCACACATACCCACCCTATTTACATGCATCCATATGGGGAATTCGTTTTTAACTTGCGTGTTTTTGATGGATGTGGCATTTTACAGGAACATATCACATCCTGCATGTTTTGTGTGCAGTACAAATATAAGCACTGATAAGCACCAAGCCAGGTTTTAAATTTAAGCCAGATTTGCATAGGTGGGATAGCCTATGCTCTTCCTTTTGGTTCACTTAACTCAACAGCTCTCTTATTTTTCAAAGAAAACACTAAAAATCCAGTTTTTAAAAGGATTCAGATCAGAATGCATTACAGAGTTTAATTATTTAGAAAAACAATCCAGTTTGTTTGTTTTCATATCATAAAAGGTGAGAACAGAAAAGCCCTTTCTCTACAAAGCAATTTTTCCTTACAATGAAAGCTAAGACGTATACTTGTTCCTTCTTTGAAACCCAAAAGGGAATTAAAATGGAATTTTGTATTGAAGGACAAATAGAGAGGATTTAATGTCTTTTAGTTCTATTACATTCTCCTATACATTCAGTTCATGAAAAAAGGAGGGATATTCTCAAGTGACATCAGTTATTAACCTTTTAAATAACAAGGAGTGTTCTCAAACATGACCTGTGAAAAGAACTGCTTTATAAGTCCAATATCAAAATATATATTTTGATTTAGCTGGTGGCCTTGTCTGCTACTGTTGTAATGTCAGAGACGATCACGACACCAACCAAGGAGGACTAAACCAAGGGGGCTTAAGGTCTAGAAAAAGTCTGCAAACAATAAGGCATTGCGTGGACTCTTAACTGGAAGGCTGTGCATTCAAATTCTAAGTGGGGTACTGCTCTTGTACTGTACCTTTAGGAATAGCACTTACAATTGCTTCAGCAAGATAGCCAGGGGTATAAACAGAAGTCACATTGGTACAAAGCAATAATATGACTAATGTCACCACAAATACAGTATATAATGAATTATCTGTTGTGAGAGATATGTTATCAAGCAATTTGACATTTTGCCAAGGAGTTACACTTACTTCACATTGACTTGTGTCAACAGTGAACTGTTGTTCTCAGTTTACCGGTAAAACTTTTGCAGTCATTTTTTGTGTAGCAAGTTGTAGATCTTTTTTGTCAGACACCACCCATGCTACTCAACTGTGTCATGTTGTATCTAAGAATGTTACGAGAAACGCTCTGTGTTGTTTTTTGTTTGCACGTGTTGATTGTGCGAAGTCTTACATTAGCATGCCTTTGATTTGTTCTTCTCTCAGCACAGCTGGAGCCAGAGCCGAGACAGAGTTAACGACTGCTGTGGGTGAAGGGCGGACAGCTGCTGCTGACGGGGAGCGTGGCTAGAGACCAGGGGCAGCCCGCTGCTGGCACTGGCCTGGCGGATGTCACGGGCACTGTGCTGACGACGAAGCAGGCCCCACAGGGAGGCCGGTGGGGCAGCTTGGTGCAGTGTGTGGTGCTTCAGATAAACAGCTGGCGCGCACTCCGAGTCGCTGCTCGCTTCTGGTGTTATCTCAAGAAGGGCACATCTGTTTCACACCGGGTCACACAAAACACAGGCTGGGGAGCTCCAGTCATAGCTACCAACTAAACAAACAGCTCCAGAAACACGCAGCCACCTTCAGAGAGACAAACCATTTAGCCCATTGCATTGTGCAGTTTTCTATCACTGCCAATCCAGGAAATCATAAAAAGATTAAAGCACTATATGCCCCTCAGTTTTCAGGATAATGATCTGATTCTTCATTTCTGCCTGACAGCAAAGTATGTGGATCATGCATTTTTATTAAGCATTTGCAAGCCAGTATTCAGAAATGTTTATGATGTCCATTTGTAATCTGAGCTGTGAGTGGCTTTAGCTCTGAGCTAATGACATGTTAATTCTTAAACAAAGAGCAGCAGTACACGTAAATGTATGATTGAAAACAGTAATTCTGTAGATATTACAAATTAAAAAACAAATATCACAAGCCAGGTCGTTACATTACCTTGGGAATGGCCTTTATGTAATATGATTTAATATTCCTGAAATAGCAGAAC